>NC_089789.1:3811568-3906568 GCF_040412425.1 Macrobrachium rosenbergii | reverse complement strand
ACACTTTTTACCAGGCGCCGTTACAAATTAAATAATTTTACTAAATTCAGATCAGATCTCAAAAGTTAATGCTAATATCAGTGACCGTAAATATACTACGTCATTAAGGCATTTTGGTTACGAGATACAAAAAAAAAAAAAAGTTCTTGGCTCAGGGAGGTGACGTCATTAAAGCATTTTGGGTGCGAGATACGAGAGAAAGTTCTAGAAGGAATGGGACGTCACTCCAGCAAAATGTTTTGAATGCAATCGGGACATGATACTCTTTCTCCCAAAGCGGCAGACGTGATCAGAGCAATGCAGTAACAATGCGAAATCACTCGTCTTATGCTGGTACGGGACGAATCTTTTACAGAAATCTCTACACGGTTGAAACATACTGCAATCGGCTAATTATAATTGATGTGTTTTATAAACAAGACGAAAAACTGAGTTGATTTCCTGAACGAATTGGCATTTGTTATTCCAAACTATCCTCACGTTAACTCAAAACAAAGCGCTCTCTCGTATATCAACTGATGACAATTGAATTGAAAAAAGTTCTCACTAGGACACACGTGTTCCTTATACTACGCTTTTATCAAGAAAGATATTATTCATTCTAAATTACGTTACTAAGTTATTTAAATCATTAGTTCTTTTGAGATCTGTTATGATATTTCAGTAATTATTATTATTATTACACATAATTCATGATAAATAAAAGAGTAAATATATGAAAATATTGCATGATATACACATTACAAGGTAACATTATGAATATTTATATATATATATATATATATATATATATATATATATATATATATATATATATATACTGTATATATATATATATATATATTCTTATGGATTCCACTTTTAAGCTTTACTTTTAAAGAGGGCAAAGAGGCCGAGTAGATCTTAAAATGGCCACAAAGAGATGAGACCAGAAGACGTGAAAGAACCATGGGTGGTTCTCCCTAGCAGATGTTATTTGAGAATCCTAATGCCACCCTATCCTTATCCTCCTCAATATTATCCTCAAAAGTCAAAGTACTAGTAAAAATCTTACCTTCAGGTACACCCAGCCACACCCAGGCCAGCATGAAAGGAACTTGTGAGAGAGAGAGCCTGGTTGTTCATGTGACTGTCTAGCCCATGGTCAGACATATATCGTCGTCTCCTTCCTTCTCACAATGCATGTGGGAGCGCTTTCTAACATTCAGGGAGGCCAAATCAGGAATTCCAATCCAGTGGATCTTATTTCTAGAAGACTAGAATTGATTTAACCAAGGCAAGGTGTATTCTGGGATCGAGTACCTCGCTAATCTTTAAATCTTCTCTGACTTCGCAAGAAAACTTTTTCATTCAAGTTCACTTTATTCTTCAGTACCACCAACCCTCACCATCAGTGATCTTTCTCAAGCATTGCAGCGGTAAATTCTCAAGTAAAGTAACTTGCTGCAGCAATGGTAGTACAGTGCCTGTTCCAAAGAGTGATATATCTGCAGACTGCAGTAACTACAGGCGAATCTCTATTCTCCAAAAGTTGCTGAAAAACTTATTTTTAAGCCTCTATATAAGTATGTGGAACCTAAAGGATTACTAGCTGATAGTCAATATGCATATAGGAAGCAGTTAGGTACCCGTGATGCTCTTTTAGACTTGACATGCCATTTGCAAGGGAAGCTTGATAAGGGTTTTGAGTGCAGAGTAATTGAAATAGATTTTAGAGCTGCTTTCGATTTAGTAAATCACAAAGCACTTATTTATAAACTTCAGAATCTTGGAGTGAGTGGATATGTTTTAGGTTTACTTCAATATTTCCTTATAGGTAGGTAGCAGCGAGCTGCTGTGGACGGGATCTTTAGTAAACCAAGACCTATTTTGTCTACAGTTCCACAGGGTATTGTTCTTGGTCCACTGTTATTTCCAGTGTATATAAGTGATATGGTTGTTGGCCTGGAAAACAAGTTTGTTCAGTATGCTGATGATGCAACACTTGTGGGCGTAGTAAAGTCTCCACTTATGTAAAATGAAGCTGCCCTCAACCTCAGTCAGGACATGGACTGGATCAGGGAATGGTACAGTTGGTGAGGTATGAGGCTGAACTCCAGTAAAAAAAGAAAAGCACTATTGATTAGCAGATCTCGAGCAGATTTCCCACCCATCCTCCTCTTCAGGTGGAAAGAACCTTGCTGAATGAGTCTGCAGCTTTAACCACTCTAGGTGTAACTTTTGACTCACATCTAATGTTTGAGAAACACCTTGGAGGCTATTACACCTGGGCTGGAAAAGCCCGGATCTTGGAGCTAAGTAAACACGTCCTGGAGGTAATAAAACCATGTCCATTTAGATCATATGTCGATAAACAAGGTTTCATGATCGTATAAATAAAATAGATAAATAAATGTACATAAAAAAAGCAGTTGTGTCATGTCGTGAATACCTGTATAACCGCTTTAAATTTCTTGTTATCAGTTACTGAATAGTTTAGATGGATTAATCCTTCCTTAACATTTCGTTCAAGTGCTTAGCAAAGCGAAGTGAGTGAATCATGTTAGTCGTCAATTTAAAGTCAAATGGCCACAATCCGTAAAATTATCTTAAAGACATTGTGGAACCAGTTTTGAAGTTTTGGTACCTACTTTGTTTTATGGTGACTGTGTGTAATAATCATTCAGGTACCTTATTTCTAACTATTCAGATAATATCGACGTCTCATAACAAGCCATAATCTGACTTTGACATTCAAGAATTTTGAAAATAAAATTACCATAATTTGTGCATCACTTGTGGAGAAAAGTTAGCGTTTTTGCGCTGATGAAATTTCTCTTTACCCTGGAAATCTACTTAGTATAATTATTAGAAAATCTAAAATAAGTTAGAAAAATTTAGAGAAGGGTTTATTTCTGGACTTAGTTTGAGGAACACTCCCCCGAAATAGCAGCATGCAATATGTTGGAGAGTCTGATCCAGAAAGAAAGGTACTAGATTTTCACGCTTTGCCTTTGTTTCTGGTTATTGCAACCCTCCATTCTTACACTCCTGCCAGACAGCGCGTTCTTCGTCTACCTATTCTTCTTCCTTGTATTTTTTCCACAGACAGATCCTCATTTTTCCCCGAGAACAAACGAACGAACGCTCGGTATCTTTTTACAAATGCCAACATTTTTACCTCGCGTTTCTCGTATCTATACATCTCTCACCTTTTCAACCTTCCTTATCTCCAGGTGCTATACAGAAACCCACCTCCTACAAGCTTTCATCTTTCTATTGCTTTCGCTTTCAACAGCGACACTTCAGATATATAAAGGAGAGAGGGCTAAACAATCCCTTCATTCATTCCAGTATCCTTTCATAGACGCTCTTTTTCACACTCAAATATTTGTCCAGCTTCTGATACCTTCCATGGTTTACGTTTTTCTATGGGTTTCCTTTCCCATTTTATTTACCAGTTACCTGTTCACATGGTTTTTTTGGAAGTAAACTAAAGTTAAATGTTTTTCTATCATAGATTCCATTTACCTAAAAAAAAAAAAAAAAAAACACCCTTTTTTTTTTAACAGTCCCTTTAAAACTTTTTTTTTTTTGTGTGTGTGTCAACGCTTCCAAATTATTACTCAGGTCCGTTAAATCTCTCTCTTCATAGTTACCAATCTATACGGCTAACCTGTCCGCTTGACTTTCCCATCCCTTCTAAAAGAGATACAATTATCAAACCGATTTGGACACAGTCCTTCATCCCTTATTGATTCGCACTTTTGCATCACTATTATTCAGCAGTTTCAATAGATAAGTGATCACAAATTCGTAACTGCACTATTTATATACCCCTTTTGTGTTCCTGCCCTTTGATTGACTGAATATGCTGAAAAAGTGCTATATCGCTGCTATTTTACAATAACACGAGAAAGAGAAAAGAAATGTAATCTGGTCAGAATCGTGTAGGAAGAACGGCTATTGTGTGAATTCAATTCATTTTCCAAACGTGTTGTTATGTTAACTTTGTGCAAAAGGGTTTGATGATTCAGTGATTTCGGTTAATCACTAGAGAAAGTGAATACTCTACGTTATAATAATAATCATTTAAAAAAATAATTCAAAATTCGAGCTCTTAAAAAATCTCGTTAGCGAAGGCTTTTGAAAATGGGCTATAGAGCTGTTTTCTCATTCATAATGGCCTTGGCAATATTTCTCGTGGAGAGTACCATGTTTTCTTTTAAACAATTGAACATGGGATGTTTAACTCAGATTATGGTTGATCGTTTTATTAAATGTTTTCATATGTCCTTATGTAATTTTGACATTTTTGGGTAATAATTCTCATTTCGTTTAATGTACATCACTCTTTCATAACGGCTTCTTTAATAATAATAATAATAATAATAATAATAATAATAATAATAATAATAATAATAATAATAATAATAATAATAATAATATGTAATTAAAAATGCTGACTGGCATGGGAAGTTTAATTATTACACAGTATAATAATGTTAATTACGTTGTTTTTCATCGACATCATAAAGGTCAGCGGAGGCCAGGAACACCGGCGCCTCGCACATGAGGACTGATGTAAAGAAACCAATGGACTGGATTTGCAGCTGAGCTCAGAGGATGATTCATTAGTTTGTTAGTGTTACTGATGGCTTCGGCTCTCGAAAAAATCAGACAATAATTTCTGAGCCAAGCATCTGACATTCTTAGGGGTCTCAGCGCCGTGAGCAGGCGTCCTTTTGCGCGAAGAGCGAGGTGACATTTTTGCTGACACCAACCAACCACTCATAGGGTTAAGTATGGATATAATAAAATTTCCTAAAAGAAAAATGATTAAGTTCACGGTGGAAAAACAAGGGTTATGATGACGATTATATAAAGAAAATATATGCATCTCAGTTATGTAATTCGTTAAAACTAAATTTTTGCATCAATGGCGACCTTGATATACTATATATATATATATATATATATATATATATATATATATATATATATATATATATATATATATATATATATTATATATATGTATATACATACATATGTATATACATACATACATATATATATATATATATATATATATATATATATATATATATATATACACACATATGCCACCTCCATTTTGTTTTTATATAACTACTTGAATAGCACGACCATTGTTCTCTATGTCCTGCCCTCAAATAAACCCGAGAGAGAGAGAGAGAGAGAGAGAGAGAGAGAGAGAGAGAGAGAGAGAGAGAGAGAGAGAGAGAGAGAGAGATCATGTTATTTTTCTGGGAAGAAAGTCGATTCCCACAGGAGATTTTCCGTGATTCGAATCCAGTCATTTATTTGTTTAAAGGTGTGTTAAGTTTACGTGTAATATTTCAAAATTGTGAAATACAGTATTTTTAGATAATATTTTTACATTTATGAATTCATGTTTTTATTTCATATTTTTTATCAGTTCCTCTTTGCTCTGTATATTCTTTTAGCGTTCATTTTTGCTAAACTCTTTCCTTTTTGCGTGTGTTGGTAACTTTGTTAGTGCACTGCATAACAGTCTTAAGTTTACGTAAATAAATTGTACTTTCACGATACATAAAACGGCATCACTTTATATATCATTCGGATCCTATTTCTTTTTTGATAGTCCAGATATTAATTAGATTTAGAATCTTATTATAATATTAAACATATAATCAGTTAAAACTATTAAAATATAAAACTGCAAGAAAATCCCTTTTTTTATGTAGTTTTTAAAGCATTTTGTCCGAATCATTATGAAGTATTTAATAATGTTTAGATATGAACTATCCTACCAACCATATTATCAGAGTTTCATCTGTATAAGGCGCTTTCTGTTAAAACAATGTTATTTTACTCAAATCAAAAATAAGTGGGTAAAGTTTGGCATGTTTAATGTTGTCAGACTACCATCTGTTTAAAGATGTTTCTGTTAAAAGAAAGAATGGTATTTTAAGTTAGCAAATAAGATTTAATTATAAAAAATATTATATAATTCATAACTTCCTTGCCTGAACTAAATGTAGTTCTTTTCACTGAAGGGTGGTGAAATGTACCGACGTTTTTAATACCATCAAAAACGTCAAATTGAAATAAAACATTTTTACAAATGTGAAGGAGAATTCAGATATATCAAACAAGGAAATTGGGGATATTATTTTTACAACTGAATGGTTTACTGGGAGTCACAGAGGCCTAGAATGAATGGTGAGTGGTAACGACATCCGTGAACGGAGTTATTGGTGCTTTTGGGTTTACACTGAATATCAGGATGTGAATAGCATTCGAGACTGAAACTGGCCTGAAAAACCACTTTTATTGAATTTGTGGGACAAACGTAATTTGCTGTGGTTTTTCTTTAATTATGTTCGAAAGAATCTGTTGACTATTTTTTCATGGTTTTCTTTAATTATATTACACAGAATTTATCGAAGTTTTATTAGTTAGTGTTTTCTAATTTCACGTTTCAATTCGACTTCTTACTTACCGTCAATAGTATCTACCGGCTATTAGTGTAAGCATGAGTTTGGCTTAGCCCTAGATAGGTAACTTTATGATCCATTTCTTCACGTAATTTAGGGTGCACTGAGACCCATGAAAGGGGAAATAATAATAATAATAATAATAATAATAATAATAATAATAATAATAATAATAATAATAATAATTGTACACCTATTACTGTAAAAATAATTATAAAAATAAACCTTGACTTAAGCCCTTTGCTTCCATACACGAATCCCTTTTTTTCTAAATAAATGAATTTTAAAATCATATTTTTACAATATTATGTTTGACCATGAACAAGCTGATATACGTCCCATCCCAGTATAGGCAAGTGACGTGAAGATAGGAACCTCTTTATTTCATCCCAAAATCCCCAAAAACGCACAGAAAGCAAGGAAAAATCTAAATGTACTTATTATAATTGTTACATTTCTTTTAAATGAACATATATGTGGGTTCTTATACCCACGAAACAATCTCGTATGCGGATGTAGTACACTTTTCGATTTTTAAGAAGATTTGAACAGTAGTCTTATGCTCTTTTATTGTAAAACGGTGGAATGGTCTTTTAGTAGCGTAAATAATGACAAAGCTCTTAAGTTTAGAAGATGCATTTTTATTTTTCTAATTTTCACTGATGTTTCTTCACCCAAATATGATCTGGATGAGATTTACCTAAAACCTTTGCTATTTCGACTCTATATTTTTCGTTACATGGCGCTGTGCGCTGTGTGTTCTTCATAAAAACGTCGACAGAATTTCCGACTCGTCCCAAATGAATATGTATTAGTTTTGACTGAAAGTCAAAATTAATACATGTGTATCGCAAGCTTTTTAAAGTTTGTTGAAAAAATATATGAGATATCAGAGAGATGGAACATTCGATAAATCTAAGCAAAAGCAAAGAGGAAAGAGTTTGCAACACAAGTTATCTTGAATGGGAATTTGGTAAAACACTAACAAGTAAAAAAATGTGCGGAAGCTTCTTCGGCACAGTCTAGCTTTCTGTAGAGTGTATTATGCTGTAAGAGCCGCGGCCCATGAAACTTTAACCACGGCACGGTGGTTGCCTGTTCTATATCGTTGCCAGACTCACTACCATGACTAACTTTAACCTTAAATGAAATCAAAACTACTGAGACTAGGGGGCTGCAATTCTGTTTGTTTGATGATTGGAGGGTGGATGATCAGCATCCCAATTTGCAGCCCTCTAGCCTCAGTAGTTTCTAGGATCTGAGGGCGGACAGACAAAGTGCGGACAGAAAAAAGTGCGGATAGAATAAAGTGCGGACGGACAGACAAAACCGGCACAATAGTTTTCTTTTCCAGAAAACTAAAAGCAAATAAAACCAGGCATAGGCTGAAACAGCTTTAGAAATCTATTTGAAAGTATGGGTATAGGACAGTGTAGTAGGATTTATGATGACACGGATATGAATCATGTCGTGGCAATGAAACAACACTCAAGAGGTTTTGTCAATTTAAGAATAACGCTTCGAGAAGAATAGGCCTACTGGGCGTCAGAGAGCAGGATAGAGTGACGGACGATACCGTATGGGAGCATTCCTTAGTTCAATATGTAGGTGGAGATTGCTTAAACGTGTTCTTGGCTGGGGTCCTGTGGACACCGGGGAAGTTGGAAGACTTGAACTTATTCGGATGAGAACTGAGACAGGAGATTGAAGATAAAGAACAAAAAAATGAGTGGTGTACTTTCACAAAGGTTATTTTGCTTCCTATGGCATTGGAGTCGAGTGATTATGAACATGGCGATCTAAAAGCATGAAAATAGAAAAAATTCAAGAAGCCTAATAAATTGAAACATTTCTTTTGGTTAGTGACGAAATGTGAGAATCTGTTCTACAAAAGTTATCTAGTTTTGCCTTAGCATTTTATAATTACCGAAAAAATAAAATGATCGTTGCTATGCTTCCTCTTATATAAAATGTTTTAAAGCTTATCACTTCCAGCTGTTTTCCAAATTTCAAAAATAGGGTAATATACTGTCCACTTTATAACACGCGTCCAAGTAAATCATTCAACGCGCAGCTAAAGTTTATATGTAACATTATCAACAAAGAAAAAATAAATAAAACAACATGTATCGTAAAGTAATAGAATCACTACTAGTCGCTTAGGTTTTTAAACACCTTAGTAATGTGTATGAGAATTTTAATAATAAGTGTTTCACATACTGGTATGAAAGATGAGTAACCAAAGAAAAGATTTTGGAATAAAAAAAGCAACGAACAGCTTGTGTTGTCATCAGTAAATATCTAAGCGAAAACATGATGCCACGGTCTGGGTTAAGTGATAAGGAAAAACGGCTCATGAAAATAACTGTTAATGGCGTTTACTGCAAGAAAAAGAATTGTCAAGGATTTTTCCGAACGAAAGTTCTGTAAAGGTTTCATCCATAACAGTTTTTCACTTCGAAATAGTTATTTTTCCAGATTAAAGTTTTCATTTGCAAGAAACAATATCTCTTTAGAATAACCTTACACAATTTTGTGAGTATAATTTCTTGTAAACAGCAGTTCCCTCTTCGTTAGTTTTTGTGTGAAAGTTTTCCTCACCAAAATATTTCTTTTCCCGGACAATTGCCTGCCCTTAGTACCTCAGTCAACGGGGTCAAGTCTATTTTTCATTTTTTTTTTTTTATTATTATACAGAATATAAACCCATTTTCAGATGTGAACTACCCTATAGGGCCGTTAACAAGAAATTCAAGCTTCCAAAGAATGTGACATTCATTTGAAAGTAGTTACTGAAGATAATAGGAAATACATAAAGGAGAGACCAGTTGTTAGAAAAAAATATAAATGAGTTAATTGACAGATAAATACATTAAAATGTAAAAAAAAAAAAAAACTAGAGTACGAGAATTGTTTTAGGTAGTAGTGCATCGCATCTTCGCTGGAACTCTTGAGTTTCTAATTGCATAACATCCACAAGGATGTGTTTGTTAGCATTTAAGATCTGTATGTAGGGGTGTGTGGTAGGTTGCTTACCCTTCGTAACTATTATATACCCCGTGAATAAAAACACACGCAAGTATAACATATAGCCTACTACAGGAACAATCAGTTTATCTTAGATAAAAATCTATTGAGGATAGATTTTTTCTGTCCTTAGCAGATCTAAATTCATCTTTGGCTAAAAAAACGAAAGGTCATATTTGCATGAGAAAATACTAAATTGGAAGATTATTGTGAAATATATTCTTTCTAAACAAACTAATATATGCCAAAAAGATGAGCTATGATATTTGCCTATGAAATCCCCTATATATCTCTAATCTTGCTGTTTGCCGTATGCGAAGTAGCTGCAACGTTAACTGAATCCAGTGAAAAAGCTTAACGCTAGTATAATTATCATCTACCTCATACTGTCTGGAAGGGGCCATCTACTTGTTCGGATAGTTCATTATCCGCGCCAGTCACGCGTGTCACCTGGGTATCTGTGCCACTATTTGCAACTTTTAAGAAATCTCACGTGTTATTTTTACTAAGTTTGAGCCGGATTGTCCACCACGCAACAGTAGCGTTGCCTCTGCTCATGACGTGACTTGCTCCTTTTGCTATGTATCAAATGTCCTCAGGCAGGGTCATTATTAATTTGTAATTGTTCTGTGTTTTGTTAATGTCAAAGTAACCGATCTTGGGGTTATCTTACTCTTTTCAAATTCGTTATCATTCGCTTACGGAATTCATCTGGGCGGAGATGCACTGAGACCCCACGCCTTGTTTAGATAAATTAAATGTTAAAGGTTCAAAATTGCCATTGAAATTGCGTTAATTTCCAGAGACTCAAGTCACGCTTCCAGTTTTCTGGTCGTTTTTAAAGCTTTCTTCTAGCAAGCCTGCGGAAAAGTTCATTGGTCTATAGTCTAACGAGCCTATAGTGCTTTCACTGTAGAGATGCGTAAAGCCACGTTCTTTTTGCGAAGAAGTACTTACTTTTCACCATACGGAAAATACTGTGAATGCATTATTCTCGTAATTGGTACCAAGAAGGCATCAGTGATAGATGGAACGACTGTTTTTGTTTATATGATTTGAACAGCACGGCATGTATCTTGTGACTGCTGTCTATTTTCCAACGTCCTTTAGATTATTAGGTGATTATAGGGAAGGGTATATACATAATTCTACAAATTATGATGATTATCATATTTATTTTCACTCCTGCTTAGTGATAATTTTTAACTTGATGTGTCAAACATATAAAAAAACAATTAACTAAAAGAATTACTGGTACTCACTCAGACATGATCCATCGTTCGAAAAAGACCTTAAAGATTCGAGGTAAACATTCCTACTGCCAATTGATCTGAAAATGACGTAACTAGAAGTAACCGTAAAGGAAACAATACCTGAATCTAAAATCGTCCTTCCATTGGTCAATCGCGTACAATATTCCTCCAAATGCTATTACTGTACAGCGGAGAAACGCTCTCCAACCTTGAATATGGCGTTGAGTACCTTAATCTGTGCGTTGTGTTGAAACCAGTCTCCGGTTGATCTTACCCTTATAGGAAACTTTCATCCTTCATTAATTCTTTAGCTTTAGGACGTGAACAGTACAAAATGGAATATCAGTCACGAATGGTCGTTAGGACGTAAGAAAATTTGATTATATCACCTAAATGATATTCATATCTGTCTTTACTTCACTTGATTCCCTTCCAGTATTAGTCATAAAAATAATATAGGCTAGCGCTTGGCTCTGTATACTAGTAGAAGGAAAGTAAAAGAAAAAAAAATGAGAACCCTAATGATAAAGACCGCTGTAGAATTCTACTTTTCATGCAGACATTGCAATTCAACATGGAAATCTCCCCAAGGCAATATTGCACTATAATTATTCTGGAATCTCGTTAGAGGGGAAAATTAATCCCAATTTACCAGCCTACCGGTTGTGTTCAGAACCACGTAACAATGTTATTGAAAATATCTAAATCAATATCTGCGACCTCGAACCCTAATTGTTTCTAGGTTCTGGACGAAAATTGCTAAAATTTTTACTTTAAAGTGGAACCTTCCCTTGAGGTAATCCCATTCCATGTTTCATCAAAATTAGAGGAATGAGATAAAACTAATGATACAAGAATTTTATTGTTGTGTTAAGGTTGGTTTAGGTAATTCATGTAGAAGAGCTTGGCGTGTTTCTTGAGAGCCTATTACACTTACAAATAGTTAGAGATACAGAGTATTTAGGAAAATATAACTCTAGATAATGGATTAGTAACTGCTGTCGTTTTTTCATTGAAAAGTGCATTATAAATAATAATAATAATAATAATAATAATAATAATAATAATAATAATAATAATAATAATAATAATAATAAATATTATAATAATAATAATAATAATAATAATAATAATAATAATAACAACCCGAGGCATTGCATAACTAAGTGAGTAGTGAATAAAGTTGTTTTTTACAATTAAATACTTCAGTCCATAAGAAATACGTAGTATATGCCAGAATTTCTAATCCAATAAATAAGAAACCTGTTCTAGTGAAGAGGAAAGTTCGTAGAATAAAAGCTATATTGAAACAAAGGACGCTTTCATTGCATCAAATATTTGATAATATTTATCTATAAACCATTGCACTCACAACTCTTTTACTTATTCGGAAGGTAAAAATGACCATGTTTTGCCCCATTACGGTATCCAAAAATATACTGCAATTAAATTTTCCCCACAATAGGCAATCAACAAATGATTCGTATTTATTGGAGTTTCCATCATCAAATCGTATCATTTCTTTTTTCCTGAGCAGCCCGTAACATCCATTTTTAAGATGGTAAAATCAACAAATTATTGGTAGGAGTCTATTAACTACGTGAAATACATTTTCTGTGGAAAATGAAAACGGCCAAGTTACAGAGAACCTCTGTAAGTGATATAGCATTGGGTAGGGTTCTAATGGCCATATAAGTGACTGTAAATGTAATAACAATGCACATACTGCTACTGCAGTGGTAATGAAGAATTACAACTCCTGGAGTCTGAACAAGAAGGGTGATATATAAAATAGGCATTGAAACGGTCTAAAATCTCGGTAATTACCGAAACTGAACAAATAACTCCTATGTTCCTCTCTTTTCTTCTAGATTTTGGCTGCCCGTGATAACTCCTATGTTCCTCTCTTTTCTTCTAGATTTTGGCTGCCACGGGGTGTTATGGCATGGCCAGCACTGAAAAAGATTTATTTGGGAGATTTTTAAACAAGACTGCTGAATTTCATTTTGCTTGAGGGCTTATCTTAACCCTGGGGGGAATTCTTCGGGGCTTCCATACCCGATGCCACTCATTTTCATGTGGCAATATGTTGTTTGTGCTTACAGTGGCATGGCAGCCTCAGTATTCTCAGTCTGTGTCTAGCTGGTATGGGCGAAGTCATGTTTCTCGTCTATGTCCATTAGTCTTTGTATAATTCTAATGTGGGTCTCCCTTACCCACTGAATGCTTGGGGAGTACTAATGTAACAGCGGGTGTGTGGGACCCAACGAATACTTACTACACTAATGTAACTGTGGGTGTATAAGAGCAAAGTGACAAAAAATCGGACGACATCGACGCTTTAATCCTCAGACCGCTTCTGAAGAAGGTGTTCCAGGGCACACGACCACCAGAATCGACGCCAAACGGGAGTTAATGGGCCGAAAACCACTAGGGAACCGTTTACTCTCCTCCCTCTTAGGAACAGTCACCTGCATACCATCGGAGACTTAATGCCACACCTATATATGCTTTGTATATATACCCTTGTAACATTTCATCTGTCCATATTTTTCCAGTGAACAGGGGCACAGAAGGAAATAATGGTTGCAACGTTCAAATAGTGTTTTATGGGCCTTTTTATCTTCATATAAAATATATGGTTGCAACGTTCAAATAGTGTTTTATGGGCCATATATATTTTATCTTCATATTATACTGTAGTATTACAGTAAAAGACATATATATATATACACATATATACATATATACATATATATATATATATATATATATATATATATATATATATATATATATATATATATATATATATACATATATATATATATATATATATATATATATATATATATATATATATATATATATATATATATATATATATATATATATATGCCAATGTTGCAATTTTCTTCCAGGCCTTAAGAAAGCGTTGGATTTATCATGGGCATGACTTTGGAGGCGGTGAAGAAAGTAGTCAACCGTGCCACCACGTCCCCCACCTATCCCCCCTCGACACCTCCAGCATCACCAGCACCACCTGTCTTCGGCAACTTTACAGTTGGGGCCATTCACCGTTTCATTCACCAAAAGTTTGCTAAGAAGCAGTACTTCACAGTTATTACCCTGACAGTTGACCTTAAGACTGCCAATATCATTCCGGAGGAGACGTCAGAGTCTTCAGTACTGCGGTTCACGCAGGCAATGGGATTTCGATATCCGACATCTCAACGAAAGATGTACGTGAGAGAGGAATCACTCGACATCGTGTGCCGTCGGATCGGTGCCCTCCGAGCTCTACGGCACCACTGGGAGAAGGGAAGACAGGTGGTGTATGTGGACGAGACTTGCTTCCCCACCTGGATGAGCCACAACAAGGAGTGGGTTGATACCACACAGGCTAACACCAGCGCCTCTTACAGCTGTCAAGTGCCACCTGGAGAAGGAGAGCGTTTCGTGGTAGTTGCAGTTGGCATGGCCAATGGATTCTTGGAATGGTCATACCTTTGATACCCAGCCAAGTCTAACCAGGGCGACTACCACGGGGAAATGAATAGCGAACTTTTCCACCAGTGGCTAACAACACAGCTCCTGCCATTCCTCCCCGAGCCATCAGTACCTGTGATAGACAATGCTCCATATCACAGCACACTAACGGAAGATAGTCGTTGCCCTACATCGGCCACCAAAATGGAGAACCTCATTAAATGGCTGGAACATCCTAGCATACCTTTCCCAGCAGGAGCCACACTCCCAAAGCTATTTTGCATTTGCCAAAAAAATTGGCCAAAGCCCTGCTACAAAGTGGACAACGTCATCAAAGAGCAGGGCCATGAGGTTGTACGCCTTCCTACTGGCCACCCTGAGCTCAATGCCATTGAGCAGGTAGGGGGGTACATGAAATGCCACATCAGTTCATCCCTCCAGCGATTCACCAGGGCAGACCTTCAGGCCAAGTTACAGGAGGCCAGGCTTTATGCTACCCGGAGGTGAGGACAGGAGCTATTCGTCAGTCTCAGCACTTTGAGGAGGAGTACTGGACGTTGGATAATGTCCCTGAGAGAGTGAAACCTGTCATCATAAACATAGCCACTGATGATGAGGATGAGGATGAAGACCTCTTCCTGGACAGTGATGGAGAATAAATTGTTTTTCTGTATTGGATATTTCATTTCTGTACTTGCAAAGTATGTTTTTGAAACATATATGCCTAACAATAGTTTTTTCATTATAAAAATGTATTACACATATTGACACTTATCAATAAATCAATGTATATCGATTTAATGATTTACTCTAAAAACCAAATCCTCAAACAGTGACAAAATTTACAGAAAATACACTTTTACGGTGTTCGAGCCACTTTATAAATAAATGGCAATCTCCATTTTAATTTCCCTATCACCTTATACTTGACAGGTTACTATTTTAAACTGGCCACTCTTCACAGTGGATTGGATTGATTTGGATCATGGAATTTGGGCATAGCCTAAGGGTGGGACCTATTAATGTCAATCAGGTCTGAGAAATAGTTGGAGGTGTTGGAAAGCAAGCAAGGAAAAAGCAATGTATAAAAAAAATTACAGAATATTAGCAAGAAAAAGAGATAGAGGGTTGTTGGTCATTTTGTGTTAAGATTACTTACCAATTTAATCCTATGCAATTGTCTATTTATTACAACGATCGTCACTGTCATATTAGGAAAAATACCAAAGGAGTTACGACGGATGCCAAAATTTTCTTCACTTTGTTAATTGATTTTTTATTATATAATTTTTCAACGGAGAAATAGTGATAGAAAGTAATTTCTCGGATTACTTGTGGAAACCCTTTTCTTCAAGGATTCTCGCACTCGACCTCATGGCATAAATCCTATATACTACTGTCTACTACTGCCACTATCACTACTACAAAGTGTAAACAAGGAGTATTGGTTTTATTTCATTGTTGCCAGAGGTCGAGACTTTTTCACGAATAGCCAATTATCCATCGAGAAGGAGGCAAGTTAATGACGTCATAAGTTACGTCATTAAAACTTCGAAAGACATTTCTCTGAGTTTGCTGGCGATGTCTACAAGAAATCGGTGTTACTCTTATAATTACCAGAATTATGCAACTTTCGGAATACAGAATGCAGTCAAAAATTAGGTAGGGATGTAAGATACCTTGTGACAAAGTGTCATCTTTGTCAGGTACGTTGATGAAATCTTATTCCGGAAAAACACCGAGACACTGTGAATCTCACAGTAAATGTTGTCTTTGTCAAGAGGACAAAAGTAATGAAACACTAATTTCACCTCTTAGCTTATTTCAGAGGAAACACGAATGTGCTGGATATGTCAATTTTGCAAAAAATGTACCGTTGTTTCATGCTCTTATTGCTATGCCAATATCATTTGATCCAGCATGGTTAGATGATAGAGAAGATGGAGAAGGCATAGAAACTACATTGATACGAAATAAGGCAAAATATCATAACAGCTGCAGACTATTGTTTAATAATCCCTAATTGAAAAGAGCACAGGGGAGAACAGTGATTCCCAGTACATCAGGCACAGAAAAAACCGTGGAAACAGATCAAGAACATAAGACCCTCTAAAGGTGCAATGCTTTTGTGTGAAGAAGAGGATGAAATATCAGATTTAAGACAAGCAATGACAATACAGCTGAATGAAAAGCTCAATCAATGTGCCAAGACCCTAAACCATGGAAAGCTCCTTACAAAGTTAAGTGCTGGTGATGTTGTTGCTCAAGAACTGAGGTATCACCCACGATGCTCGGCAGTCTTATATAACTCAGAGAAAGCACATCTTAATGCGATAAAGCAAGAGGAGAATCGCCATGATCAATGAAAAGAGTTATATCGTGTGGTTTTTTACTGAGCTTGTTATCTACATCATTGAGAGCAAGGTTACTAATACACAAACATCACCTGTAATATTCAGACTTGCTGATCCAGCTTGAACAATTAGGTATAGACTCCCCAGACGTTAATACCACCAGGTTAAAAGAGCAGTTGCTCTCTATTATCCCTGAGCTTGAGGCCCATAGGAAAGGGCGTGATGTTCTTCTAGCATTCAGAGAAGACATTGGAACAATTCTGCCTGATATCATTCGAAGAGAAATGCTTACTCATAAGACAAAATTCAGCCAAGATTTACAAGAAGGATTTGGAAACGAAGGTGTTCCACAGGCACTTCTACACGTTTTTTGAAGCATTGAGCATTGTGTTGACATCAGGTTCCATCTGGAAGCCATGGTGTTGTACTGTCAGATGTTGCTATTGCACAACTTTTACGATACAACTGCTACTCTAAGTATACTGAAAGATCAAAAGAATCAAAGAATTGTCTTTGATTAGATCGAAAGTCGTCCAATGTGAATCTTTTTGGGCACAAAGTACACTATACGTTTGTTTGAACACAGTAAAGATACTGATGGCGGATTCAACTGGAGAAGGCTGGTTGATTTTCTGTCCAAAGTCTCCGACTTACAGGGTGGCTTGGTAATTAGAGACTTCGGCGCATAAATAACAGGTCGAGTCCCTGGTCCTGCGTCACTTACCCTTACAAATCAGCTCCAGATATTCTTGTATCTGGCCAGGATGGTCAACAGTATTCTATTAATGTGTAGATCTCAAAATTTTCATTACGCGTAGCGAAAGGTTAACATAATTCAGATAAGCACAAAAACATGCTGTCTCTTTTGCTTGTACACCACACACTGTGGCACACAAAACACCTAATTTTTCATGAGATACTAATTACTCCACAAGGACCGAATCCAGCACATATAAATTATGCTAATATGAGTCGCTGGAGTTATGATGACATTTCCGTTTTTGTTTAGGCATTACACCAGCAGCAAGTAAAGTCTTAGAACACACTTTATTTCTCTTTATGTTCAACATCTATTTCGAATCAGATAGCAGTACTATCAGTTCCTATAAAATACATCTTATATAATAAAAAAATATCATTAATGAAATAAACTAAAAATAGAGACGAATATCACTTAGATAATTTTTAACTTTAAATGTTGTCAAAAGAATAATTAACATTTAATATAGATGTAATTCATAAAATTAGTATAATCTCAGGCATCATTACTATAAACGAAGGAGGAAAATTATAATTTTGAATGAATCTGTATTTCTTTGCCCAATAGTTGATGGAATTTCAAAGACTTCCTGATTCTAAGAAAGTGAAAAGTCGTTTCCTAATAAGGTACCGCAGGACCGCAGGTAGATTCTCATAACAGCAAATGGAATAAGGGAGGTTGTGAGGAAAAGGAGTGAAGATACAGATAAAGAATACGAAAATAGAAACACAAAAGAAAAATCTGTTTTTGTAAACCGGACATAGCATAAGAAACCTCATGCCTTTCTATACCTGGAAGGAAATTAGACGAAGGAAAATACATAAAAGCTGGAAACATGTGTAACTAATCTTTCAGTTTTGATTGATAAGAGTGAATCTGATGAACTGCTTAGAAAAAGACATTAAGAATTATTTGTTTAGTGAATATTGTAAAATAACTCCGGTGATGAATGTAACTTATTGTATTTCAATTTTGTAAGCGCTTCCAAGGAATGCATGATAAACGTGTTTAGAGACATTAAAAAAATGACTTTTTCACGAGAGAAACCGCAAAGCAACTAGGAAATTTGTGAAACATTCTCAGTGCTATTGTCGTTCCTTACAGAAAGGGTAAGAGTGGCATCAAGGTGCCAGAGAGGAAAGGAGAGGGGGAATATGATAAAAAAAGATAAAAACTCTTAAATTAAAGTATCGGGCGAAAGAACTAAGGAAATAGATCTAGTAGCATAATTAGGGCTCACTGAATCTGGCTGACTGAAATAAGAACTCTAAGGAAACTGACTTTTTTTTACTTAAAAGAGAAGCCATTGACCGCACGCTTACACAATTTAAACTAATATGTTTCTTGACTTCCCTTCTTGGGTAACGTCTGCATTATGTTTGAAACAGGTAGACTGAACGATTTGGCATTTAAAGTCGAAAGAGAAAAATCATCTGTTGGGGTAATCAGTCGCTTCCAGTTTTTGCGAGATAAAGAAGTCCCCAGAAAATAAAGCTAAAGCTATTTAATTTCTTTAAATAATGACTCGTTTTTCCATCAAGAACTTTTGTTGATTATCATTAAAAATTTGTAAGTTAAGTCTGTTTTAAAAGCAGCTATTAGAGAGACACTAATCGCTATTGCGACATAAATTAGTCCCCAAGACGGGCAGCGTGGGTAAAGTTCTGATTGGCCGAATGATCAACTCAGAGAAAAACGCAAATAAATAATGGACAATATAAATTTCGAAATACCAGTTGTATAGAAAAATAATAAAATGTCAATATCACTGGAGAATGATAAACTTCAAAAAATAGAACTCCTTTATTATTAAAAGTAAAATAAATAAGAATATCAAAAAACACATAGATAAGTAAAAAAATATTGCTACCTAATCAAATCAACAACTCATTAAAATTGTAACAAATTAGTAACATACTTCATATAAATTTGCAGGTAATTAACCCACACAAATTCTGCATATTAATGAAAGCATAATTATGAGTCTCTTGAAAGATCTTCCTCATACCTGACGGTTGTAATCATACGAATATTAATTTCGAAAGCATTCCCAAGGAATTCCACGAAGAAAACGGCACTTCAAACAGGCTGAGAAAGCGGAGAAGATTTGCAGCTGTCATCGAATCGCGCGTCACGAGAATGTTTGTATAAAGCAAGGAATAAGCACTTCTGAAAATTCGTGTACCTGGCGAGCTACTCAGGGAGGTTCTTTCCCACGGAGAATTCTTTCTTAGAGGTGTTATGGTGTGTAGTGATGAAAATATAGAAGACTCGCAATGAAAAGCATGCTAGCATAACGCTTTTCGCTTGGTTCTGATGAGAATTGTTTTTCCAAAAGCTTTATGTTTTCTTTAACCGTTTTGTAAATAGTGTCCAAGACTACGATGTTGCTAGGATGATAAAATTGAAACTCTGCTCTGCAATAATTTTTTTTGCGCTAAAATACAAAGAAGATTTATCTCTTTGCATCAGGAACTGACAGTCGGATAAATATTAATTACAAACTGGAGTCATTCAAGGATATTGTGTAAATCAGTAATGGAGATATCTCATGTAGTTATGAATGCTGTTACGAAAATATGTAATTCTTTTTAACATAACAGCTTTAAGAACGGTACAACATTATAAAACCATTTTTTTTCGACCCCTCCAATCTAAGTCGGAAGTATTTCTTAGGAAGAATTAGGCGAAAAGCAATTTACAATCTACCAAGAAAGAACTGCTACGTTAAAAACTTTGTGCTTCCTACTGAACTTGTAGCTTGCATTCCAAATTGTTTTCCTGGGAATCTTCTCGTTACACTTTACGTTTCTTTCGTACGTTCTGCAATTTGTCAGCTTTTGATACAGTGTGTTGATGGAAATTTGTTGTCTCAGTGGCTCAGGTGACTTCCCTGACCCCAAACCGGCCCCGCCTCACAAAAAAATGTTGGTGGGGGGTTGGGGGGGGTGGTGTACCGGGCGCCTGTGAAGAATGACACGTGCGTCTACGCCGCATAGACAACCTCACGGTTATAAACCTGTTTGAATGAAGGACTTACCATGGCACACGGGAACTAATGACAATGACAAGGAAATTATGTGACTGTTCCGCACTGTGCTTGCATAGTTGTGGCGACTGGTCATGGAAATCAGAACAGTCTTAAAAGTGAAGGTAAATGATGTAACCTTAATGATGGAATGAAACGGTCACAAATGGTTGCTAAACCATCTGTGGCCGTCCCGCTCCGTTACGAAGCTGCGTTCCCGATATTAACTGGGTCGCGAAAGATTGTGGCAAGAACAAAAGATGTTTATAATATACGTGAAAACGAAAGCAAACGAGATCACATGCAATTACCATGGCGATAACCTATACTGTACGAAAGTCATCCGACGTAGATACATATACAATGTATGTATAAACACTGATAAAGAAAAAATGCCAAAGGAAAATCTGAAAACAAGAGGTCCGTTATACAGTTTGGAAAAGTGGAAAAGGGTGGCTGAAAAATGATTGGAGATCGACAGTATAGGGGCGAGAGAGAGAGAGAGAGAGAGAGAGAGAGAGAGAGAGAGAGAGAGAGAGAGAGAGAGAGGGCGTGTTGGCATGCAAATAGCCTGAGAGTTCACCGAGTTTCGAAATATCAAAGTAAAAAACTGAACAGAAAACGAATTCATGAAGAATTTACAACTTGAGAATTATGAATTGATGGATTACGAATAATAGAATTAATAAGATCCTGGGGAAAAAAGAAAATATGTCTGGCGAACAGTCAGTGGGCAAAAATAAACGTAAATGAACCTTTAGCATAAAAATTCACTTTCGCAAGAATCACTTCTTGCAGACGAGGAAAAAAAAAAAACTACATTCACTTTTCTGTACACGATGAATAGTTCAAAATAAATAGAAATAATAATGCCTGAAATATGGCAAATGCATGACAAAACATGAACAGAGATGACAAATATAAAACTGCAATGATAGAGGACATTTATAAAGAATGGAAGAAATGGGGCAATAAGGACGAAAATCTGTCAAAAAAAAAAAAGTGAAAACTGGCTCAAATTTGTGGGAAAATCTCCCTTGTATATTCCACATTTCGCTATAATCCCCTTGAAAGATTTCTTTTATTGCCATCAGTTGTCCAATTTCTTCCTTTAAGACGCTTGCTGACGACCACGTGCCCCCGAGTCAGTGAAATTGCCACAAACGGTAAAGACGAAACCAACACCACGTCGTTATCCAGGAACTGTAATTCCTTTGGGGATCGTATCTCAGCTTATCAAGCTATGTCTCAACATGAGTGGATGGTCAAGCTCCCTCCCCATTTACATTATTATTATTAATTATTATTATTATTATTATTATTATTATTATTATTATTATTATTATTATTATTATTATTATTAAATAAACAAAAACTTCTTTCAGTTTTCTTCTGAAGATGGAGACACCCACAAGATTCTTGTGTATAACTTGTTTACTGGTAAATAATTACATATTACTTTGATCTCGAGTACTTTCAGGTCCTAACTGTGACCCTTTTTCGAGAGATGAGGTAGTCAGGCTGGTTCAAGGCCCAGAAGATCTTCTGGGCCAGCCTGAAAGTACTCGAGATCAAAGTAATATGTAAATATTTACCAGTAAACAAGTTATACACAAGAATCTTGTGGGTTTTCTTTCCATTATTATTATTATTATTATTATTATTATTATTATTATTATTATTATTATTATTATTATTATTATTATTATTATTATTATTATTTATTTCAGTTGATGAAACCTATTCACTTGGAACAAACACACAGGGGTCATTCACTTGAAATTCAAGCTTCCAAAGAATGTTGGTTTCAACCTGCCACCACAGTAGCTGATCATGATACAGAGCCAGTGATTTTTCAATGCTCTGGGGGAGACGCAAACTCGCGACATCTGAGTAGCATGCCACGACATTAATCACTGTACCAGCATGTTCGTAACAACCTGTAGTCAGTATTACAACCTCAATGGTCTGGACTTCTGTAATTTGCTCTTTTTTAGGTTCCTCCTTCAGACAAAGTTCTCGAGTTAATGGTCCTGTGCAGCAAGGTATATTATGTGAATTGTCAAAACCAATTTATGCGTTTCAAATTGATTTGAACTTTATTGCATGGTGTATTTTGTGGTGATCCTTTTAGAGAATTGATTGAGATTATTAAAAAAAAACTTATAATTTGTACGTTTTTATTCAGAACACAATCAATCGTGTTTTCCCAAATTACATTGCGCCTGTATATAGTTTAAACTATTAGATCACTCTAATTTTGTACGATTAAGGGAATAAGTTATGTTAAACTTTTCAGAATCTTACGGAAAAGTGTTTGATATGCTGCAAATGAAGCATTGACTGCCAATTCATCAAGTTGGTGGCCAGTCTGTGGGCTGTACAGAGCAGGGGGCAGGAGCCGATCGGTGGCGTCCTTAATATGATATTAAATAGCCACCTTTTCATATTTCTTTGCATTTCTGGCCTGACAGACAAAATGTGCCTCCAGAATTAAAGGAAAAGTGTGTTGCTAAATAAAACGAATATGAAATCCTCTGATGAATATTTATTTTGCCCAAAAGCAGTTTGGCTTATATTTGATGTCATTAGTATTTATCGAACATGGGCTAGGTTTTGGTACTATTTATTATTAGAAGATACGTACTTGTTATATTAAGAGAAAAAGGAAATAATTAATGTTTAAATAAATGCTCTCTCTCCCCCTCTCTCTCTCTCTCTCTCTCTCTCTCTCTCTCTCTCTCTCTCTCTCTCTCTCTCTATAAGTATTATTCTTATATAAAACCCCTCTTGACAGTTATTGTACCCAACCTTCATGTTATCGAATCTACAAGTTTTCACACATTAATTTCGTTGTGTTTAATCTGATGTGATTCCAATAAAAAAAAAACTAAAGCCTAATCGAGAGGTTGTTAGTTTCAATTTAACTTTCCTTTGAGTACGATTTCCAGTTGGGTATAGGTCAAGAGATCTGCTGGCCATTCAGTCCCAGTAAAATGTTAATGTTCGTCAAACCACTTGACGCTATTTCCAGATTATGAATTATGGAAGTGTGCATTGCCATATATATTAGTTCTGACTCGAGTCACTGAAAATCCTGGTAAGGTAAGTTCCTGCAAGATGTTCACAGATTTGGATTTTCTTCGAGAGGAAGAGCTTCAGCTGCATACAAAAATCTTAAACCTCACGTAGGGCATCCTTTTCACTGACAATATCACAGTTCAGTAATAGGCCTATTATGAGCTACTTCCATTAGCCTATATGTGAATAGGCCTACACCATACGTAAAACTGCAGGCAGATTATAAAACATGTAGTTAATTTGATAGATTTATAAATCTATAGTTTATCAAGTTACTGTATTCAAATCACAGTAATAATGCAACTGAGATGCAAAATTAATTTTGTCAAACACTTTGTACAGTCCATGATTCACTACCACACAGACTTAGCTGGTTAGATTTGCTTGCATTTAAGAGCACCCTTTAAACTACTTATGTCACTGAAATCAACTGAACTAAGTCTGTGATTTTTCATCTTTAGTGAAAAGGTTCAATTGCATCAATAAATCAGAATACTCTGGGTGTCCTCGTAGATAACTAACCGTTACGCTGGTGACCCCTTGGAGAGCGACATGGTTCTCAGCCAGGCCCTAATAACAGCATTTATCAACTAACAGACTAATTACAGTGCTACCTCTGGAAGACAGCTAGTTACTGTGCCCCCAGACACATTTGGGAAAAGGTGAGCGAGGCGGCTCCAGATGACCTGTAAAAATGACATGGCCTCCATAAGAGGTTCCTGGAAGTTTCAATCCATAACCCACATCAAAGGCAAGCCCACCAAACACCCAATCGTACCTACCTGCAAATGGGTTGACTCCTAAAATCATGGTCCTTCTACCTAACGTTAAATTGATTTTTTATGACAGTTGGAAAACCATAATTGGTTGGAAGTAAAATAGCGTGAGCCGGGAGGGGGTGGGGTGGACTCCAGGGGTGACACTGCCTGAACAAGCACCCCATTTTGCACTTTTGTAATAAACCAGAAAATAGAGAAATCGAGTCTCATTCATCATACCACCTTGTAACACATTCACGCAGTCATCTCCAAGCAATATGGAAGCAAATCAGCGCATCATCCTTCATCCTTAGGCCAAAGATATTGTTCACAATACAGTATACTGGGATATCTCAAAAAGATACTGTCCACAATACAGTATACTGGGATATCTCAAAAAGATACTCTCCACAATACAGTATACTGGGATATCTCAAAAAGATACTGTCCACAATACAGTATACTGGGATATCTCAAAAAGATACTCCACAATACAGTATACTGGGATATCTCAAAAGATTTTTATGACAGTATACTGGGATATCTCAAAAAAAACCACAATACAATACTGGGATATCTCAAAAGATTCCACAATACAGGGATATCTCAAAATGGTGTCCACAATACAGTATACTGGGATATCTCAAAATGATACTGTCCACAATACAGACTGGGATATCTCAAAAGATACTCTCCACAAAACATATACTGGGGTCAAAAAGGACTACAGTATACTGGGATGACACTGATACTCTCCACAATACAGTATACTGGGATACAAAAGCACAATACAGTATACTGGGATATCTCAAAAGATACACCTTGTACAATGGGATATCTCAAAAGATACTGTCCACAATACAGAAAATCAAAATGAGAAATCTGGGATATCTCAAAATTCATCAGTATACTGGGATATCTCACCAATACATATACTGGGATATTCAAAAGATACCTCACTCACAATACAGTATACTGGGATATCTCAAAAGATACTCTCCACAATACATATAGGGATATCTCAAAAAGATCCTTCATACAGTATACTGGGATATCTCAAAAGATACTCTCTCCACAATACAGTATATTCAAAAGATACCACAATACAATATACAGTATACTGGGATATCTCAAAAGATATGAACAGAATACAGTATACTGGGATATCTCAAATGTTCATACAGTATACTGGGATATCTCAAAATGATACTGTCACTGGGATATCTCAAAAGATTTTTATGGGATTCAAAAGATATCCACAATACAAAAATCTCAAAAGATATGACTACTGGGTTCAAAAGATGCTTCCACAATACAGTATACTGGGATATCTCAAAAGATAACAATACAGTATACTGGGATATCTCAAAAAAGATGAAAAGAATCGCCGGATGTTCAGAAATTAACTCTAACGTCATGTTTTTATTTGTATAAAAAATCTATGACTGTGTTTAATGTTTATGGGTCAACTTGCCGAAAAAACAGATCTCTCTCTCTCTCACTGTCTCTCTCTCTCTCTCCAATGATAAAAAAATTAAGAAAAAAAAAATACTGATATTTACCGGATTCGGAACGAAAAAAAATAAAGGCAGATAATAAACTGTACAATTGAAATCAGCAAGAAAAATTTTAGTTATGAGTAATAACAGATAAAAACCAACACTATGAAACAAAGTATAAATTATGAATAATATGAGTTATTTAACCAAAAAGTATTACCACAAACGCACGCACAGTGCGTGAGTGTGCGTGTGTCTGTTCATAATGTTGTAAAACTGAATTGCACATGTAGCGTCCCTATGGATGGCAAAGAACATGCAGAGTTTGTTGTTGTTAGTGGCGTGTACTATAAGGATTCGAAGATATGGCAACGCAACAAATTTGAGGAACCGCCAAGAGGGCATGACAGAGGGTAAGGTGTTCTCAGGTCCGGTCATAATACCCCATTTTGCCTTATCAGTATTGGCAAAGCACACAAATATGTACAGTATTTGCTTAGTTACTTGATTATCTTGAAATACTAGAAAGTTCAAGAGAATTCCATTACATATTTTTGCTGACTCCAAAGCTTTCATTATAATCAATAACAATTTTAATGTAATAAATTCCCTGTAATTTCCTTCTCATGAAAACGTGTTCTCTTGCATCTAGCAAAATTTTAACCATTACCGTAATTAGTTAGAGATTTACCAAACTGAATTAAGCCTTAGAGTTCATAATATAATTTACTCCAGTCATTGTAAAATTTTGCTTTTTTTTTTTTTCCTTTTCAATGCAATTATTTATATCATTATTATTTTCTTTAATCACCAGTTCGTAATTATTTTAGAATTGCCGTCTCTCCTTATGTGCTATATTAATTTCTTTAGACTCCCTAGGTTTCGGGTTTGACGTATTTCCGTACTTAATCTAATGATTCTATCTGTGCAGGTTTCTCCTTTTTTTGCGAGTTGCCCCCTTGTATGGCGTAAATGTAAGGTTTATTTTCATCACTTTCTATTTATAGTGACTCATGTTTTCTTTACCTATAACATCATCAGTTTATTCACTCGAGTCATAAATGTATCCTTGCCTTGATTTTCTTTCCTGAAATGTCCTAACATTATTCTTGTTTATCTTTTCCTTCCTTCCTCTCCTCCGTTTTGTCTCTTTTGTGTCCAGCTTCTTCGATTTTATCTATTCTCAAGTCACGTCCCCGTAACACACATCTTCAGGAATGGAGTGCATTTAGATATGAAATTCCTCTCTCTGTCAAGGAGTCTCTTTGTGATTTATTTTTTAGCTCAGTTTCTCTCTAAATTTTTCCTCATTACACGAGTCTCCTTCAGGGGAGCGTTCGTCTCATTTTTCTGATACAGTTTTGTTCCCCTTTATTCCCTCAATACCAATCTTTCATGTCTGCTCTTATCTTTAGTTGACTCTCCCCCTCCTCATTTATATTCTGTCCTCCGAAACCCTCTTTTCTTCGTTGATAAACCCTTTAACCGTTAAGTAAACGAATTATTCCGTAACTTTTACTTCATACCAGTGTGCTTTCATTTACCATATCACCTCACTTGATTTCATCCTTTATTCTTGATCATAATCTCACCTCTCCCATCTTCCATTTTCTATTTTTTTTTTTTTGTTTTTGTTCATTCGCTATATCATCAAGATATTATTCCAGTTTTTATACTGTCGTTTGTTGGCTACGTCATATTATTAATATTTTGTTTTCTTTTCATATTAATCTGGCAAGGAAGTTTGATACTCGTTCTCTCCTGAAGTCTCTGGTTGATATTGATGTCACTCTTTATCGGAAATGGATTGTTGCGAAACGCCGTCGGCCACAATAAAAACTGTTGATTGTTCGTGTGCCTCTCCAGCTGCCTATATATACATACATACATACATACATACATATATATATATATATATATATATATATATATATATATATATATATATATATATATATATATACATATATATATATATATATATATATATATATATATATATATATATATATATATATATATATATATATATATATATATATATATATATATATATATATATATGCTTACCTGTTGCTACACAATCGAAACATCCCATCTATTGGTAGCCTTGGTAGCGGCCGTTCGAAAGCTGCTGGTATCACATCTCAGTACCCACTCACTCTGCATTCTCTCTCTCTCTCTCTCTCTCTCTCTCTCTCTCTCTCTCTCTCTCTCTCTCTCTCTCTCTCTCAGGCCCACAGCGAAACAAAATTTTTGCTCCTTTTGCTCACAGATCTGTTTGGAGACTTTCCTCAAAATAAATTAAAATAGTTTGTCTCGAATAGGTGACCATCATGGAGCATCAGACGTGACCACATAACCCTAGTATCTGTTTGTCTAATATAATAAAATAGTGTTAACAACCTCATCCCTTGCAACTGATGCTTACAAAAGTTAATATGAAGAAAGGGACTGGAAAATAAGAACAGCAAGTGGTCATAAAATCAATTGTGAGGTTGACAAATAAAAAAATAAAAAAATCTCCAGATTTACAAGTTCCCATGTCAGAGATCATTAATCTAGACATACCGCTAAAATGTTCATTAATTTGAATGAAATAAACTGAAAATTAGAGGGAAATTCATCAGTCGTGGAAGTCACTTCTCTACTTATTTATATTCAGTCTTTCATTTATAATTTCTAAATAATATATGAATAAGAAAATTTCTGTAGGGGCTCCCCATCATTTTGACAAGAAAAATAATAAATCAAACTAGTTTCACATGAAGAGTGATTTAATGAGAAAAACTAAATCTATAAAAAAAATCGAGATCGGCTTCCAATTAAACATTTCTTGATTCACTTGAGAAATTTTTGAGGCAAAGGAGTTCCAATGAATAAAACCATTTTTTCTTTGCAGGAGTGCACAAGAAATCTCGTACTGGTATTCTGTTGGGTATCCATTTTCACAGAGGTCTTACATTTTTTTTAATTGAGAATGCTTTAAAGATCATTAATAAATAATGAACACAATGATAGCGGAAACTGAAAAGTCGAATTAATATAAAAAAATTATAACTTAGTGAAAGGAAGAGCTCAGAATGTTGGCAGTCTCGACCTTTGACTATGCAGTACAACCTTCATTACGTATTCAATGTTTTGCTTGTCTCTAAGAAAGACTTAATAATAATAATAATAATAATAATAATAATAATAATAATAATAATAATAATAATAATAATAATAATAATAATAATAATAATATGTGAAGGGAGTAGATCATCTTTTAAGCATGGCAGTATCAGCGGAATTAATTCTATGCATGGTCTACAATTCTTCTCACAATTCTCTTTTCTTCAAGGCTGATATCTCCATAGAGCTGGCCGACGCGACGTACATAATCTGGATAAAGGGAGAGGCAATAGTTCTGAATATAGTAACTTTTAGTTTTCTGTAAAAGAAAACTATTGTGCCGGCTTTGTCCGTCCGTCATCCCTCAGAACTTGAAAACTACCGAGGCTAGAGGGCTGCAAATTAATATGTTGATCATCCACCCTCCAATAATCAAACATATCAAATTGTAGCTCTCTAGCCTCAGTAGTTTTTATTCTATTTAAGGTTAAAGTTAGCCATATCATGCATCTTGCAACGATATAGGACGGGCCACCACCGGCCCGTGGTTAAAGATTCATGGGCCGAGATCACCGAAAGAGAGATCTATTTTCGGTGGCCTTGATTATATGCTGTACAGAAAACTCGATTGCCCTGAAGAAACTTTGGAGCATTTTTTACTTGTTGATTTTAGTACACGCAGGGGGAAGTTAAAGTGTCCATATAGAAATTTGCAAAGAGTACTTAGAAGGAAAATCCCATCGATACTCCGTCTTTATGTACAGTATGTTTCTGTGTGTGTTGGTAGCTCGGTTGATTAAAACATCATATCTTGTAAATTTAATGTATTTAACCGAGCTACAGTGGTTTATGAGACATCAGTCTCATATCAAGTTGGAAAGGCAAGTGATAAGCAATCAGGATCAACCGCACTTACGCACAAACACATCTTGAACTTCGAACATGAGGCAAGACTTATAACGAACAGAGAAAGCAATTTTACGAACAGATTATTCTGTAACATATGTCAGAGCCAAATACAAACAATTTCAGTATCCTTGAATGAAATAAATATTCTCCATAAACACTCAACTGAACCGTCCACTAACTTTTCTCTTTCGTCTCTCACTAGTTAACAGAGAAATAATTTCATCTGCATCATATGTGGGTTGTGATTGTCATTATTATTATTACGATTATCATAGCCTCAAATACATATTAATAGTCACTTCATTACATAATTGCACGGACACGTCAGACGTGTGGTCCACCACACAAATTACTCACAACATTAAACAAGTAAAAAACGCCAGAAGTTTCTTCGGAGCAATCGAGATTTCTGTACAGCGTATGGTCAAGGCCACCGAAAATAGATCTATCTTTCGGTGGTCTCGGTATAATACTGTATGAGCCGCGGCCCATGAAACTTTAACCACGGCCAGATGATGGCCTGTCCTATATCGTTGCCAGACGCACGATTGCGGCTAACTTTAACCTTAAATAAAATGCAACTACTGAGGCTAGAGGGCTGCAATTTGGTATGTTTGATGATTCGAGGGTAGATGATCAACATACCAATTTGCAGCCCTCTAGCCTCAGTAGTTTTTAAGATCTGAGGGTAGACAGAAATGTGCGGACGGGCAGATAAAGCCGGTACGATAGTTTTCTTTTACAGAAAGCTAAAAAAGACGCGCAGGCAAATTAAAGAAGTGAGCAAAGACAAGAAAATGAACGGCTGGGTAGCTAGTACAAAGAAATCAAGTCCAGAATAAAACTTTCGACACATCTCAGTTGCTAAACACGAAAAATTTTCTGACACAATAATGTGAATATCCCCACCAAAATATATGTAACCATATTTATATAGGCAGAATAAATGTATAAAGACACAAACTCCGTGTTTCATTACCAATGATAACTTATGATATATAAAGTAAAGTATACCATTATGCTTATGTACATATGAAAGGAGGTACCAGAAAACATATCATCAGCATAAAATATGTGTGGACGTATAACACACTGGTTAAACAAAAATCTTGAAACCAAATGTCATAGAAGCAAAATATAAGACTTTATTATTTGCTGCCAATAACCATATATGTGGTTAGATTTTAATTTTGGAAGTGAAGAAGTCAGTTGAACCTAGGACTGTGAGTAAGGAGCATGATGCAACCTCTTAAGCTTTTATTGGAAATCATGAGCTTTGACACTTCTAATTCTCAAAAAGGCCTCAAAACCCTTTTCAGATGCTGCACTTTCTAATCGTTTGTCCTGCCAACATCCTCGGATTGTCAGTCACCCTCTTCTCATTTCCAGAATATGGTTTCCATAGGATCCTTGATTTTTGTCTTTAACTTTAAATTAAGGGAAGGGATCATTTGGATACTTCTATTGTTCTTAACTACATTTTTCCATTACGTGACGAAATTTGACGGACAGATGCCCGTGGTACCCAAATGAACGGCCCAAATAATTCTGTCACAAACCTTTTTTTTGCACTGAAGTCATAATCGCAGGAACCCATAAAATACAACGCATGGATATTTAACGATATGGTTTTCTAACAATGTTTTTACTTTATTTCTCGTGTATATTTACTTCCAGTCTTATGATATCTTCAAAATGAAAGATTCTGTAATCTTAAATTCCTGAGTTAAAACTCTCTGTGTCATTTACAGATTTCTACCTAAGGTTTATTTGGAACTGTTCCTCAAAATCACCATACTGAAAGAAGTGTTGCCTGCTTTAAATGTCCAAGAATTGAGTCCACGTGAATTTCGTTATGGATATCTCATTACTGTTGCATGCGAGATCAGTGACCTATAAGACAACCTGAAGAATCTTTGGTATGATCGCATTAGACAGTTACACAGATATTTAGGACTAGAACCATTATTTTTACCATCTTTTCTCTCTTCTTAATCAACATGGACGTCATTTTTGTTGAAGAAATTCACAGTTATCTATGATATGCATTATATTGCAGAATAATTTCTGTTTCTCCGCAATTCTTTTTTTTATCGCTTTATGCTCTTGAAACCTGATATTCAGTCTCTGCATAAAAAAAAAAAAAATATTTAATCTATATCATTTTATTTCAGAGTCAAATTCCTTTCCCTGAGTAAGTTTTAGTCGTTTTCTTCATTCACATTTAACGAATCGTCTGCCTCTTCATTCAGTATCCTCATTCATGAATGTGAATTCGCTCCTTATTCCTTACGATATCATCCCTTCCTTCTTAATCGCCAAAACCACTTGACGCTATTTCCCAAGTTGATGATATAGTCCTGAAGAGGTTGTTTTGCCTCTTCCATGTCAAATTGCTTGCTTCAGATATTTGCAATTAATGCGATTTACATTTGACCAGAAAATATTGACCATGTGCGTATACTGTTGTTCTTAAATTTACTGTTCTGCCCTTCTTTGCTCATTTTATTTTGAAGGTTTTAGCTCATATCACAAGGTTTTTATGTGTTTTGCTATATCTGGTGACAGTGATTTAATTGAATAAATAAAGCAATAGGACCATTTCCTCAGCATTTACTGCCATGCCTAAAATATGATCTAATTTTCGTATTTCAAACTCTGCGCACTGTTTCTGATGATGGTCAAGGTGCTGACACCTGAAACAACACAAAGCCTCAGGAGTGTCATCTGTCACAGGGAAGGACCCCCAGATCCCAAGGCCTGGTTGAGATGGTACAGGAGTCATAAATGTGCATAATACCTTGGTTGTGAGGATGCCAGCCAAGTTCTTACATCTCTCTTCATCCTTGACATAGAGTTGTGCATGTAGAGTATCTAATGGGAGCTTAGTAAGGTTTTGATACACAACTGATTTCAATTCCTTCTCAGCTTGGTCTAAAAGAATGCAATCAGTGTTATTTCTTAGGAATTCTAGGAATTCTACAGGGAATTAATTCTGTGGGGTCACTGTAAAGTCACCCCTCAAATTTGGCCTGGCAGAGATTTGGAGGGCAAGGTTAGATTTTTTTTGCTGGCAACTACTGCAACATAGGACATTTCAGAGACAGGTACATGGAACTTAGGAAGTGGGGGGAGATCTTTGAGAATTTGCAACAGGGCTGGAGTGATTCTGAAACTTGAGACCAAATTGAAAAGATAAATTTTGTTCTTTCCTATTCTTCTTTGCTGGTTTACAGTGGTGCATCCTTCTTCAGGATCTGTCGACGTGGAAGAGGTTGACTGTTTGGCGTTAGCATAGATGGTAGGCTCAGAATGGTCCAGTGTGTCTAATCCAGTGTCAGAGTCATCAGACGTCATATTCTTCCTCCTGGAAGGGTCCAGGGCACTAGAAAGGCCGAGGGAGGAGAAAGAAGACGATCTCTTCTGCGACATCACCCCCCATCAAAAAAGAGGGAGATATAAAAAAGCTCTAACTAATATCATAAAAATTTTTTCCACCTGTAAAAACAATGTAAAGTTGAAAAAGTATGTGTTCATCAGACACTACTTTCTGAGATACGTATTTCTCCGATGGGTTAAACGGCGTGGGAGAATTAGCAGTAAAACTGGTTTGGCTGTAAGGATACTATGAAGCACATTACAGTACAGTGGCGAGAGAGTGCAAAACAAACTCAAGAAAACGCCGACCACGCCATCTATGCACTAGCTATTTGTAGCAGACGGGTGGGTTACAGAAAGCAGGTGGACTGGTGAGCTGAATTTTGAATGGCTGTGAGTTGATGTCCCTTCGTCAAGTTTTGGAATTAATGAAACGTCTCTGCTACTATAGAAAGAGATAGCATAATCCTATAATCTACTATAAGGATATGGACGCCTGCAAGCTACATGTCAAGAACAATCCAGGGGTCCACCAGAGACGTCTTTGTAGGATGCCACAGCTCATATATCCGTATAAGTACTACCAGACTCAAGCATTTCTCCTGCTACTTTCAAAAGGGCCCATCTTTAATCATTACCTACAAAAGCATTAAAAAAGCGTGAAAGAGAGCCAGAACGCCTGAACCTCTACGGGACGGTATGTATATTAAGAAAAAAAAAGGGCCAAGCATCAACATGGTTTAAAAAAAACGAACTTCTCTCCATAATTATGAAGAAATTACCCGGCGTTCGACCTACCACCAAACACCGACAAGGGAAAAAGAGAGAATAGGGAAAAGAAAGTGCGAAATTACGTCATGTTCTTACCTAACTTACTATCATACCAGATACACCAGTGGGGTTAACCCAGCCAACTCTCCCTGCTAGCCAACCCCACTGAATAAGCCTAGAAGACCGCTGTGCCCTTAGGACCAGACGCAACAATATCAAAACAGGCCAATAAAAATTCACCTCCTGCTATAAATATCTGTGTGCCTTGTATCTTAACTCACCCACCTTGTAACTCTCAGTGGAAGACCACATCAGAGGAATCAAACAGTTACAAGAGGAAATTTTTATATGACCTTAGTAAACCTACACGCTGGTGAAAAGAGCTATGAGATGCATGGTGCCTGGAGAAGACTCTATACAAATTCAATGTCGTACTGACAACTGTTACATGCAAATTATTATCCTAATATCTAGGTGACAACGTGGAGAGAGAGAGAGAGAGAGAGAGAGAGAGAGAGAGAGAGAGAGAGAGAGAGAGAGAGAGAGAGAGAGCTTACCTGGGCAATTTCTAGTAATGAAAAAGTATATCCAAATTAAGAGTAAGTAAATGAATGTTTAAAATAAGTAAACTATAAGAATAATACTTGATGGTAGACATATTATTTTACAGAGGATAAACAGTATGATAAATTTTTATTGATCATTGCATTATTACTACAGTATTATCCTTTTGTTCCTAAGATCCTCTCTCTCTATATATAACTTTTTTTCTGAAAAGAGGGGAAAAGGCTTGGCATGAATTTATGATAAATTTCGTGATTACCACAAATGATTTTTAAATCATACCCATTATCTTGAAATATGGGATTAAATAATTATTTAATCGGGTATTGCAGTGTGGTATTTTTGTCATATTTACGAAGCACACTGAATTGTGCTTTCATAAATAAAAATGAATGCGTGCCTCACACGATGCTTGATATACAAAGGTAATTTAAATATTTACTTAAAATCAGTGAATATCCTTGAGAAAGTTGAGAATATAACAAAAGATATTAAGATGAGAAATTATGTCTACATGAGTTGCCCTGTAACTCTTAAAGTATTAAAAAGATTCCAAATAAAAATAAGAGAAAAGAATCAGAACTGCGCGGATCGAGGTACTAACCCTCACCATCATCTGTGTTCATTTATGAAGTAATTGTAATTGTTCACTGAAAATCAGATGTGGAATTTTATGTGTCTTGGCAATAATGTGTCAAAAAAAAAAAAAGGGGAGTCATAATAAGAGAGTTGTAAATTTGTATGAAATACATTAAGTATCAAGTAGCGATTGTACTTTCGAAAACATACCGAAGAAAATCTGGTAAAAAGAAGAGGAATCGGCACAAATGATTAAATGCAAAAGTTGGAAAACTAGTATTGGTGGTGAAACGGACAACAATGACATGATGGTACAGAGAAAGGAAAGATAAACAGGGCGTGTTCAGTTGTTCCCCTTTTTTTTTTTGAGATTACAAGTACCAGTAAAAGCCTGTTGAAAACTGGGTTCGTAGTTTTGTTGTTTTTTCATAAATGTTCGAAATAAATTTGATTTAATATTTTTTATTATTTGTTTCTTTATAAAATCTGTTTCTGTGCTTGTCCTCAGAAAGAAATGAGTTATAAATATTTTGTATCTCATTCTCTTGTACATTATGATGGGCGATTATTCTCTAAGCTTGTTTTGTAAAATGAAGCTTCAGATTCTTTTTAAGCATTATCTCAGTTTTTATCGCCATTCTTAAAATTGTTCAGAAAAATTTAAGGATAAATTATTTTAAGCTTTATCTTACACTTGGTCCTTCTTTCCGCCCTCGCACAATTCCCGATTAGGTAGCTGCTTTCTATACAGCCGCTTGTTATTTATGGTAATCTGAATAACATCATCTGGAATTCATGAAAATGCATCGTTGAAGTAGTCTTACTTGCTGCATCTATCTTAGTCAAGTTTTGAGTAGTTCATTATTTTTAGATATGGAGATATGCATTGTTGCACGTTAATCATCTTTACACAAGAATGTTTTTAACTGTGAAGATATTTTTTGACACAAGTACTAGTACTCATTCTATTCATTGTATTATTCTTTTTTGGGCTGGTATAGACATTTTATAGACCCAACTATTTTAAGCATAAACACCTTATAATAGCTACCGAGAGAAAATGAAAAATATACTAGATTTTTTCTTTTAAAAATGGTCACCCTCACAAGAAGCCCGTGTGCGGCCATTGCAAATGATCAGGGCACTACTGAACAGTGCTGCCCGAAGGGTGAGATCAGCCAAACAGTCCCTCTAAATGTACAAATGGGTCCACACCTAACCGAGCCATGTCTGGCTCTTGGATGAACAACAAAGGGCCTGCTCCCCACCCTGGGACAGTGCCAAGCAAGGATTACAGCAAGAATTACTGCACAGCCTGTAAGGTTCAGGGGCATTCTGCCCTGTGGTCAAAATGCCCTATAGTCAGGGCACGATTTCAAAAAATCTTACAACTGCAGGCATTTTGTGTCAAATTTTGCCTTCCAGTGTTTTTTACACAATTTGGGTGTGCTGAGTCCAAATCTGCCGGATGACATTTGATATTTTTTTGTTTTTAAGGCTAGATAGCTAGGAACAAAATGGCTGCCGAAATATCAAAAGAGTTAAGTATACCTTAGTTTAACCAGACCACTGAGCTGATTAACAGCTCTCTGGCAATTTATACTTGTAATTTCTATACTATTTGCACTAAAAAGAAATTTAAAAAGTGCAGTCAGACTAAATTTTAGGTCAGGTTCTTGAGTATTAGAACCTTTTTGTATTTGAAAGCCATTTAGATCACAAAATCCAAGATGGCTGCTCATTAGTAAGCTAAAATCAAGATGGCAAATAAATTTGCATTTTGTCCAATTTGTACTAGAAACATGGTCAAATAGCTGTATACTCCTAATTTTTGGGGTAAGTAATTAAAAAATTGTTTTGTTTTTGCATTAGGAGATTTGGATTTAGCATACCCAAATTGTGCAAAAAAAAAAAAAAAAAAAAAAAAAACATGATGGTAAAATCTAGCACCAAATGCCTGTAGTTGTAAGATTTTTTGGAAATTGTGCCCCACAGTATCAACATTGTTTTTCATTCATAGCAACAATAATTTCATCTTATGTACAATATAGAACCGGTCATCTCCAATGCAAGCTACAAGACAAATGAACTTGAGTTAATCTAAACCTGTTACTTACAAGTTACATAGCAACAATAACCTCATCTTCTCTCCTGTACATTATAGCACTGGTCATTGCATTTGCATAGGCCAGTGGAAGTCATGTTGGCCTTCCTGCAGCGACATCTATCTACCTGTTACACAGTTCCCTGAAAAACTGCATCTCACTACATCAAGGCAACTCTTAGGAGCAGACAGCAAAGTTACAAGTTTGGGTTTGAAATGGCCTTCTTCATTCATCCATGGGTGAGGTATTATTGGCTTCGGCTATGTGGCCTTAAGCCAGACCATGGTTTGCAGATGGGCCCTCATTATGAGCAACTTCATAGCACCACTGGTAGGTGGCAATTTTTCAGGATCAACACATTTTTTGAAAAGGATCACCTGCGCTTCAACAGCAGAAGCTGCCTGTACAGCATTGTACACGTTGCATATGAACAATTTACATATCTGTATAGTTTCCTCTGTCAAAGTATCTCTTCCAAGGTACAACAAAAGCTCTGGGCTATCTAAGTAACGTCGGAAAGCAGTCATTTTTGTATGACCAGAGAGATATGGTGTTATGTCCGATCCAGTGATTGCATGAAATGCCAACAATGATGATGTGAGTTCCTCAGACATATTCCATCTTGTTATGATGGCATTGATTTGAATGAACTTGGGTGCTGAGCTTGTTCCAGCTTTCATCCAGACCTGTTTGTTTTGCATAGCTGGTTTATGTGCAATAAGAAGGGGTAAGACATCAGTGTCTCTGGACCACACCACAATGTTTGGTGACTGGGTATGTAGGCAATGCAAAATCATACGTGTGTCTGCCTCATCCTGTGTGCCTGACAGACCAGTTAGATTCAAGTTCACTCTGTTACTTATCACCTCCTCAGCTTGTGCCAGACCACTTCCAGTGAAAACACACTTTTCCTCTGGGGCAAAATCCATCAGTTTATGAGAAAGATAGAGAGCAAGATCTGCTTTATTTTGAGTTTCGCTCAGGAAGCTGTTCCAATCCTGAGGATGTGGTACATCATCATTTTCAATTACTCTCTGGATTGCTGTGCGCTTTGCCCTTTTTGACCTGGTTCCATCTTTAATTGATGGCAGAATGTATCTGTCAAAAACAACATCAATTCTTGCATATTGCCCTCCATGCTGAAAGATACGCTCACAGTATGATTTGGCAAAATCACCAAATGTTCTGATTTCAAGTGACTGTGGTTTTCCAAGGGCAACAATTAAAGCTTGGCCATCAACTAGTAGAGTGGCATATTTTGGTACTTCATACTGGTTGCTACATGTTATTCTTTGTATAAGTATATCCATCAAAAGATGCTTTTGCCCTTCTTTAAGGCTGCCATCTGTCTTAGCTAATGAAAGCAGAATAGGCAAAAGTTCATGTTTTAGGATGCCATCAAAACTACATCCCTTACTGCAGCATAACATATCACAAGCCTTTGCAACACAGATCTATCAGCTTTTATACATGATGTTTTGCCATCTGATTTCTTCACTTCATATAGTTTTGTAAATTTTGCAGGGATACTTCTGACCATAGAACTGTGGAATTTCTTATGATCTGGAGCATCTGTAGGTGATAGCAACCTTTCCTGCACAAATTCCTTCAGTTGATGCATACCAAATCTTTTGACTCCCAACATGGACTCTTGAATTTCCTCGGTAGCTTGATCCTTTGTAGCACAGTTCATTAGTTCCACAGCCTCAGTTGAAAATACTCCAAAAGAAGCAAGTTTCTGGACAACTTTATCTTCATCTCCAGCATTTTTTATCCTCCTTGACAGACTTGACTCCTTGTGACTAGAAAACTGGTCTATGCCAATACCAAACATTTTCTTTGTTTCTTCAGATATTTGGGGCCTTAGGTTGAAAGATAGACTCCATCTGCTTAATGCTGTTAAGCTCTTTGTGATGCCAACTATCCTACCACCAATTTTACCTGTACTGATTAACCATTCTAAACTTTGGTCTGGATTGACCTGGTTGAATTTAGCATTTCCCCTTTTAACGTCAAAATATCCATCCAGGAACTCCTGCTCTACTTCAAGTGGGAGCATGTTAATTTGGGCCAAGTACACTGAGCCCCACTTAGCATAATTAGTATGACCAAAACAGTGGAAAAAAGGCAACATTCTTCCGAATGATTCAAGGTGGAGCTTCCATAGACCATCACGACTGGCATGTGTGAACTGCAGCAGAATACAGACCATTTCTAGATATATGAACCAAAAGGTACAATTTGGATTCTGTCCTTTCTGTTCCTCAAATTGCTTGACCATATCCAAGTATTTTTGAGATGCCATCACACCTATGAGATTTGCATCACTATCTGCAGTAACTGCAGCTTCCAATTGTTGCTTCAGGGCTTGATCATTTTCTTCAAGGTATTCCATTAGTTGAGGTAACAATAGCACCCAGAGGGCTTGGAAAGTTATTTTGTGCCCTCTCATTCCCTTTTCATAATCTTTCCCTAAAATTACCCTGTCTGCTGTTTTCACACCAAGAAGACTACTCTCGGTCCAGACCTCCTTGAGTCCAGATGACTGGAACTGCTGACCTATGGCTTTTAAATAATTCAGTGATATATGAAGGTCACCAAGCCGTGGTATCAGAAATTGATAATTCTGTCACCATTTCAGTTCCATTAATTTAGAATACAACTGCTCATCAGATGTTAGTACCACATGAGTCTGTCCCAGCAATTCAGATATGTGCTGACACCTTAAGATGACAGTGTTTAGGGTTTCATATTCATAAGCTGGGCTCAACACCATTGGCAGATACAGAGTTTTCTGTTCACGCCTTAAGCGCATGGCAGGAGAGATGTCTCAAGAGACAATAATTCCTGTAGATGTTGGCACTACTGTTGTGCTCTTTATCATAATGTCGTTCGTTTATCTGGAATGATACTATACAAAAGCCCTTACCATCGTCGTGCTACTGGCTTAGCGGACATTGCCATGGTCTCTATTCCTTTCTCTCTATTTGTAGGCTGGAGAGCTTTGCCTGTATGGGTTGCAGCATTGCAACGATGTTTTAGAATCCATTATTCACAAGTTGTTGGGGCTCTGTCGAGGTAGTTTGGAGTAGCAGCTCAATTGCTGCAATGGGACAAAGGACGATGAATCTAGGCTTTCGGCAGAAATAAAGTATATGCAACCACAAAATATAATACAGAATCATTATTGGAACCTACAGTTTTACGATATTTATACTTGATTTGCTATTACGTCAATCTTTGTGAAAAGATTTTTCCATCAATAAGTTAGCCTTTTAATTCAGGAAAAAGAACTTAAAAACGCTGGAAAATCAATAAAATATAAATACAATCTAACTGAAAAATATCCCCGTTTTTCGGTCATTAGCCCCCTTCGTGAAATGCGAAATATGCTCCACTCATAATTTTGGATCCTATACTTAATTTTGACGTCTAATATTAGCTTCGTTTGTTGAAAGACTGTGTCCAGATTAATATAATTATTTCTGAATGAAGATAATGAAAAATTCATGGCTTTCTTGATCGATTGATTTCCTCTCTTTTGCCGAAAGACATAGCTAACTCACAAGTAAATTAAAATAAGATGGGAACATTATGACCCAAAAATATTCAGTCAAAGTATTCTGATGATCCAGACGCTTACTCACCATTCTTTTATTTGGGGCTGTTGAGGTGGGGTGAGGGCGAAGGAAAGAAAACCTGGCTTGGCACCTCAACTGAAAACTTGAGGCATTCCAAAGCTGATTCACTTTAACTTCTTACAAGATGTTTATTAATATATGGCCTTATTGAGATGCACCAAACCATTACAAGACAGCTAATTGTGATACATTTCTTCTACAGTACTCTAAATAGCTGGACAGTAGTATTATTTCCGGCAAAGTTATTTTTTGTCCATTTTTGCGCAAACCTGTTTTTTTTTAAATTCTGAATCAAAAGGGAATGAGTTTTTATAATTTTTTTTTATCACAGAACTCATTGAATTTTGGGAGATGGAAATCTAATTTTTGATATATCAGTAGTTGAAGGGTCAGACTTGCATTTAACCTGGGCCATAAGTTTTGAATAACACGAGATAATGATTTCATATTTACCATACCTACGCCATTAATCAAATGGGTTGAGCCATAGCCATATCTTCGGGTCAAAGGTGAAATAGGAATGTGAACTTGACCAAAACCTTTGAGAGGTATTTAAAATTCATAATTCACTTTGATGCCAATATGCTGAGTGGCGTCAAAATCGAGGTCATACTAAAAGGTCAAACGTCTAAAGATATATTAATCTTGGTGATGACTTTGGATAATGTAAGATACAGGCTTCATTCTTGGCATGTATGACTGGCTCATGATGCCATTCTGATGATGGATCGTATGATCAGAAGTCAAAGCAGAATTTAACGTTGACGTAACTTTTGAATCGTATTATACACTAATGCCTGGCTTGCATAATCCATCAACAATGTCACTGTGTTGAGGGATACCAAGATAAATAGAAAAGTCATACTTAAAGGTCCAGTGTCAAGTAAGAATTCACTTTCGTCCATAACCTTTGAGATAGAAGTGTACATAGTCAAGTGAAAATAATCAGGTAATATAAGAATTTTAGCTTTTTCGAATTACGGCGAAAGTAGACATGATTGCCTTAGCAGGAAAAGAAGAGCGTAGGTTAAGAAAAACCACACTGCACTGTGTTGACGATGCGTTTCCTTATTTCTTACTAACAACGTTCTCATGTCCAAAACTGACATATCTGTTTTCATAATTGTAAAGATGACAATGACAGAGAAATATGGCAAAATCTTTAAAGTTATTTACAATAATCTATATATATTTACCGACAGCTAAAAATATTTTCTAAGTATTGCCTTCTCCTTAATAACCACAACGTGTTTTTTTACCAACAACCTTATTGTTTAAGCGTTGGTGAACCATAAGGATAAACTATCTTCAGGTGTCTCGTGGCATCTTATCTATATTTACGAGTGTGACTCTTGTAGCGCCGCGCCATCCACCTCCAGTGGCCAGTCTAAGAGGTCAGCCTGGACAAGATCCTCTGAACTTCAGGCATTTCTCCTCTTACTGTTTATTTGCTGGCCAAGTCAACTGAATCGCTTGAAAACATTAGTGTTCTCGGTACTTTTAAAGAAGAATCCTCACTGTGAATTTGTAAGTCGATTAAAATATTTTAATTTCAGAAAACCAGATCTTATCCTTGACAATTCATCTTATCCCTTATGTTTACTGTAATGTGTTCAATGTTTTATTTTTACTGTAAACTATTCAATTTTTGTTTTTGCATGCATAGTGAATTTATATTTCATTGCAAATGACTTTAAGATTTTCTCATTTTTCTCTGTTATTGTCACCTTTACTCAGTTTTGCAAGCTAAGAATGATTATACATTCTTTGAACTATGAAAACTGTAATGTCCCTTTTAGGCTTGTTGGTTCATAGCCTACGCTCTTCAGTTTAACCTTTACCACACGACTTTTGAACCACTCCAGATAGAGACAGAGATTACTATTTTGCGTGCATGATTCAAATAGCCTTTTGTCGCCCAGGAAAAATGTTTGCCCTTTTCTCATCTGGTCCTAACAGCAACCGCCCCCCTTTTTTTTTCCTCGCAATTGTTTACAAACTTAGTACATGGATTAGAAAAGAAAACCTATTTCACACAATTATAACAGTTTAGCACAAATCACCACTTTGTAATCTCAAAAAATCTTGAGAGTTAAAGGAGCTAATCTTAACTGTGAACTTTCAATGTTACAGTTCATCTCAGCACTGAATACCAAATCTAAGCGACCCTGACAAACATGTTTTTACAATTGCGTTCTCTTATCCATTTTTTCGTCCCTACAAATAACGTCTTCACTCCTTTCTCTTGGTAAGTCAAGAGGCAAAGGCGATGGAGTGAACTCTACCTCTTTTGTAGTTTTTTATAGTCTCTGACTAGTTTCTCTATAAGTTTATATTCAGTTCCAATTTTACTTTTTAGCCTGTGCGGTCAAGTTATTCCTTTAATTTTCTTGCAGTCACTGACTTACTGGGTCAATTCTTTTCATTTCAGAGGTTTCCAGTTTACATAATTCATCCCTCGAAAGATGTGGAAATTATACATGTTATTCATTTTATATTCACAATTACTTTTTATTTTTCGACTATGTTTTACTTGTAATTTTACACCTTGTCATCAAGGGGTGGTCTTAGGTATTTGGCTACGGCGTAAATGAAAGGAACTCAATATTAACTAAATATGTTTCGATGGAGCTTTGAATCGAAACAATAAAAGGCTGCAGTAATGACCAAACTTAATTGCTGCAATGAAATAGCTGAAAAGGGTAAATTCGCATCAACTGTATATTTGTAAGAATAACTGAAGTTACAATTTAGAGTAAGAAAATGCATTTATATAGCTTTGTTTAGTGACTCAATGATGTCAGTTTTTCCAGGTTACATAATGATTTATTTACTCCTTAATTCCAGTAAAAAATAAAACTGATCATTAACATGACTTTAAGTTGCCTTGACCAGGTTGTGACAATACAATATATTTTCGAATCAGTTAATGATAAAGTTTTAATGGCACTTATTTGCTTGCTGATTCATTTATTCAGTCACATTTTTATTAGTTTGCTTTCTTATTGAAGTATTTTTTAATCAGTTCGATGAAAACTGCGTTATTTCATTAATTACTTATTGTTATATGCTATGGTTTTACTCCTGTATAAGTATATATATGTATGTATGTATATATATATATATATATATATATATATATATATATATATATATATATATATATATATATATATATATATATACATATATATATATATATATATATATATATATATATATATATATATATATATATATATATATATATATATATATATATATATATATATATATATATATATATATATATATATATATATATATATATATATATATATATGTGTGTGTGTGTGTGTGTGTGTGTGTGTGTTTTGGGGCATGTCCGTTCACAGCCTCGCGGCTATTTCCATTAGAAATTCATGGTCCCTCATAAAAAAATAAGGCAGTAAAAAATTATAATTCAATGTCTAGTTCCTGTTGCAGCAGTCATAAAATATAGTTCGGAGGGCGGAGCGCTCGAAGAGTAGCCAACAAGATTTCCCTCCACGCCTGCCGGCAATGACACATCGGTGGACGAAGAGGAGGAAAAGAACCCGATTTTTATCTTTTCATTCTCTTTCATTCATTCATTAGCAAGAGGAGTTTCAAATGAGCGACGAGAAGTTGAGGTGTTAACACTCTGGTGCTTGGTTTGATGAGCAGGAAATGATCACTTTGCTTTTAATTTCCCCTTTTATCGTCGTTACCATCGTTATTTATTATCAGTATTGCTGTTATGTTTATTTGAAACCGATGAAGAAATGGCGTTAAACGTTTTTATTTTTTATCATTCTCATCAACATCATTTTCATTAAAATCCTACATCATGTCTGAAGCGTGAAGCAATCGACGTAACTAAATGACCGATAAAAGTAAAAAATGAAATGGATCCTAGTGACTCGCACAATACCTTAGGAGTTGCCTGAGCAGGATGGATACTTTGCACACCAGCGAGAGAGCTTCCGTACCTACCAAAGCCTCAAGCAAGCGAGTGCATGGCATCCCAGTTACCCTTCTGAGTGAATATGATGGAAAGCAGCAAGCAATCACGCGTAGAGTTTACCCAGGTAATTCGTTAGGTATTGTGCAACCACTTGGTTTTCAGTTAAACTTATGTCATTTATGGTTCAGTTGAAAACACGGTTGCGATTAACTCCAGAGTCCTGTGATGGATCCCGGTGTCACGGAGTCATTAATTTTTACTGAACACGGAGTTTTGCTTTAATTTATATTACTATTATATTCTCAATATGTGTAGGTAGAAAACAAACAAGTGAAGTTAAACGTGATTATTGCATCACGTGCGTTCAATTGGCATTTTTAAAAATCTTTCTTGTGATGATTTTTCTGTCAATGCGTTCCCAGCAGTAACTCTCCTTTGAAGAGGTATGCAGTCGTTCATGGGAATCTTTGATAGTGAAAAAAATGTTGCACGTAAATTTCAAGGTCAAATCGATGTTTATGAGGAAGTCTTGAGAGAGAGCCTTGATGGCCAAGTCGGTTAGAGCAACAGCCTCTGACTTCTTAAAGGTCTGTGGCGCGGGTTCATATCTGCAGCAGACCGGTCAGAGAGGCGGAAACTTCGCTATCCGTGTAGAAACCCCGGGATTATGTATTTAATCAACGGATAGGTTTGATTAAAGCAAATGGGTGTTACAGACTAATACACACACAAACACAGCCACCCCAACATCTTCTAAAAACATAACAGACACCTCACACGTCTCGACTGTCGACCTAACCGCGCAACGACTCCTCGCTGCTGGGAGAAAGGACGCTGGTGACTGATACAATACATATGCTACCGGGGTCTAAGCGATGACAGGCAGGGCAGCCGATCGAGACTACAAAAGTCTACCCCAAAGCCAAATCAAAGTCCTTCAAAAGAAGGCATCGTGCTGACCCCATACAAATGGGGAAAAAGCACGTTAAAAGAAGAGAAAAAAAAAATGAGGAAGTCTTGAGCCGTTCGGAAGTACGGGCGTCCTTTTCCTTATTTCAGTATCGAGTCAAGACTTCCTCGAAAACATGGAAGTTACTTTGCAACTTCGATTTGATGTATTCTTTTTCCTATTCTGAAAGAATAATAGACATAGGAGAGTAAATGGCAGAATGAAGTAACAGAAAAAGTAATAAGACAAACTTGTTTAAAATGAATGCAGCTGATGCAGCAATCACGTTTAGGTCCACTTATTATCAATATTAACGTTATGAGCGCATCTTACCACAAAAAAATGACGGTAATATAATATAAGGAACTAATTTGAACAGCAGTGAGTTCTGAGGCAGAATTCAGCAAACGTAGACTGCTGTTGTTTTAACGCGGGATATCTGGTACCATTTGCCCTTTACAATCAGTAGTAATATCAATATTATATTCTGAAACTTTCAGAAAAAGGTATTAAGCAACAAAATTCTGGGAACATTTAGGACAGTTTTGTCACATGGTAGGATACAAATATTTATTTTAATTGGTCAATTTTATGGGTAATTTGAGGAAATCCTTCAGACCACTGGGAATGGGGTATCCAGACGACTGATTGCTGATATCATATATTGATAGAGCTCTAACAACTATTTATTACCAAGGTTAGAGATATAATGATTTTACTTTTGGGGAATATATATTGCCAATAGTGAATATCGGGAGACTTTTGACGAGGCAACATTATAAATTATATATACAACTGAACATGAAATGAAAATTCACTGATATTTTAAACTAGGGTAGAGGATTTGTGCACGTACACGAAAACACACACACACACACACACACACACACACACACATATATATATATATATATATATATAGATATATATATATATATATATATATATATATATATATATATATATATATATATATATGTGTGTGTATATATAATATAATATATATATTATATATATATATATATATATATATATATATATATATATATATATATATATATATATATATATATATATATATATATATGTACATATATATATATATATATATATATATATATATATATATATATATATATATATATATATATATATATATATATATATATATGATTATTATTATCATTTTTGATGTGATTCATTTATCACACATTATATATATATATATATATATATATATATATATATATATATATATATATATATATATATATATATATATATATATATATATATATATATATTACCACAGGTGATAAATAAGAGACGGAGTGTAGGTCCTGACCGGTTTCGACTTTATTTCCAAGCCATTGACGAAGGACTGATACGGAGTATTAGAAGTCACAACTATATATACTACAGGAACAGTACTGACGAACATTCACAACCGTTAGAGATTGCATATCCACCCACAGGCCGGTGTGAAGGTAGGAGTGGCCTTCAAAACTCATTTGGCTAAAAATCACAATATACTCTCAAGGGACATGACTGATAAACATACCGACCATAGACTACAACAGATCCACACCTGGCGGCTGGTCTCAGGGCGGCGGAGTTTGGAAAAGGCATAAGCAGTGATGCCCCCGTACTGTGTTTACAGATATGGTAATCTTATTTTCATACATCTCTACTGCCTACCTTAAAATTTAAACAATTTATAATTTACAAAGAGTGACTTCTGAAACCTTTGGCTACTTGTCGCTTTGAGAACTTGTTGATATTCCGTATCCATAAGAACAGACTCTCCTTAGAAAAAATTACTTTACAGATCTCGATTTAATTCTGAAAAAGAACCCTAATTAAAGGATGAAGTTTATACATACCTTGACTGATATTCATATTATGGCTGTAACTTTCTTTTATAAAGCTAGATTCAATGATATTCCTTTCTAGTGTGTTATTAGAATATACAATCCTTTTTGTCCCTTTCCAGTTGATAGCATGATTGTTCTCACTAACATGTACAAAAATGCCACTGTTCCCGTGTGCATATCTCACACATTGCTTATGCTGAACTATTCTCTTTTCCAGTGCTTTACCCGTTTGGCCAATATACATGTTGTCATAAGACTTACTAGGAATTTTATATACTTACCCTTTAGTACTGTCAGGGGCGTTCTTGATAAGTACATGTTTCACTGTTTTATTGTTCTTAAATGCGACATTAACACTAAAATTCTTAAGAAGATGGGGGATATCCTGCATATTAGTACTATAAGGCAGTACAAGCAAAGTTGTAAGGTTCTTTTTGGTTTTGATACATAATCTTTTTTGCCACTTGAAATGCACTGTTTAATACACTGTCAGGATATTTCAATTTCTTGCCTGCATTCCTAATTTTATCTATTTCCTCATCAATATATTCAGGGCTACATACACGTAATGCTCTTATTAAAAACATAGATGAAAACACTGATATTTTACCTTACTGCTTAGTCTAGAATAGAAATGCATAGGAAGAAATATTAGTGGGTTTTCTATACACACTATATTTAAACCCACTACTATTTCTTCGTATGAGGACATCCAAAAAAGGTAAGCACCAATCATTTTCCATTTCCATAGTGAATTTAATTATTTAAATACAGTACAAAAGGAATCTACTGTATATTCACTATGACGGGTCCCAAACCTATCTACACGTTTTTATTTATTCCTCCTTCCAAATCTGTTAGATATTTTTTCCTCTGGCGGGTCACAAGTTTATCTGGAAACGCTGCTTTTTTTTGCTATTCATTTCGCTTCCCAATTTGTTACGCCTTTTTGCTCTGACGGGTTCGAAGCCTATCTGCAAACACGATTTTTCGCTGTTAATTTGCCGTGTACACACGTTCCCACTGAACTTTGGAACATTGTTTTGTGATGACTGCTTGTCCTGAACATTTTGGGACATTTTTCTGACTGACCGGAACGCGCAGGACAAGGCCACAAATCCTTCGTTCAAGAACGATCTCGCGACCCCCAGAAAAATGGCTGGCGACCCCCCTCGGGATCGCGACCCCCAGTTTGAAAACCTCTGATCTGCTGTTTCTTGAATATATATTTCTGTTGGTTATGTTCCTTGAAAAAGTAAAAGTAACTTGAATATTTCACCTATGCACTAATCACCAAGCAACCTTTTAGATTTCTCTTATAAGAAATTTGTTTTGATGGTACATAATTCACACTTATGCATATGAAGATTTCCTTTTCTTTGAAAACAGAAATGACAGAACTCTATCTTTCCTCGCAGTAAATCTTATATTCCTATTTATGGCATCTAAAAAAAAACTATTAAAATTCCTTCACTGTGACTCTTTCCAGAAACCAATGGTCATTTCATTATGGTGCATACATATATTTGTTAGTGTAGCCAACAAATTTGGATTCCAGGTATATTAAAGTTAATTTATTTTCAAACTGGAATGAATGGTTTTGATTAGCCAGTTCTTAAATTTTCTTAAAATTTTCATTCAGTAAATCTTATAAAGAGATGAAGTCCGGATCCATTTCAGTTGTTTTCTAGCGGTCTACACTAGCACACAGATTCTATATCAAAGCTAGCTGCTGACATTTATCCATCGGCACATTCGGCCACTTCTGTTCGGGAAATGAAAAGCACCTCTTCATGAAATTTTAGGTTATTCCATAGCAATGAATAATAAACTAGCTGAGAAATATAGATAGAGCTTGATCATAGGTAGGGACTTAGATATATAGTTAAAATTCATTGACAACAAGGTTCAGAATAGGTGAACATACTCGGGGGAAATGAAAGTTGTGCCAATACTCTTCAAGTAAGTATCTACCAGAATCTGGTTTTCATTTAAGGGATGTCACATACTGTGCTCCTCTTTATAAATCAAACATGCCAAAAATAGTAACATAACCCGTTTTCTTAGCGCAATCACATATTTGCATAAAAATGCCGCTATATAATATACTGATAAACAAAATTTAAAAAATGAACAAAACTGAATATGTTACCTGTGATTTTTATTGCGTTGTGACCAACAGCTCCGTTTGTTTACACGAAGAAAATATCGTCTACCTTAATGCAAAAATGAAAGGTAACCAAGCTCAGTGTAGTGACTTGAAATCAGGAACAATCAAACTGCATCAAAGTTCTGGAACAGAATAAAAGAATTTGTCATAACAGACTACAGAAATGATGTTAAGACATTTTTTCATTTCTCATTTTGCATTATAAGTTAAAGGAAAGGTAAAATTCATGCCTGACAATGCTTTGAAACGGAAATATTATCCCTGAAAATGCAACAATTCCTTATAAAATACTGATATTCAAAAATCGTTTCACATCAGGAATCACTATCACAATGAAGCTTAGTTACTTTGATGGACAACGAAAAATGAACGATAAATTCAGGCCATAAACTTTGAGTCACTTAGTGAAACCGAATTCGCTGAAGCCCCCTTACTAGAAGGGAAATGAGAAATGTCTTATAAACCTCAAGGTGGTTGAAGATCCCAAACAGAATCCAATGCACCTTGGTGAATTGTCACAGGCAAACATTAAATTATCGCTATTTTAAGCGACACGTAAAACACAAAATTTAGAACCGGGGAAAAAAAAAATGTACATTTCAGAACAAACAGATGGGGGACGGGATATTCCTGAACAAAGCGACTATACGAACTACAAATTATTTATGTAGTCACACGAATTTGCAAGGCTGATAACGCAATACATAAAGGTACAGGGTATAAAACAAAATTAATAAAAAAATATGTTCACCTTAGAAAGAATATTTACTAAAGTATTCTTTGTCATACCATGATTTTTGTTCTGCTATCATTTCACTCAGATTCGCATCGAAGAAGTATACATTACTATTCCCATCAGAAAAAAATTATATATATATATATATATATATATATATATATATATATATATATATATATATATATATGTGTGTGTGTGTGTGTGTGTGTGTGTGTGTGTGTGTGTGTGTATTATTTAGAAAATGAACCCTATTCATATGAAACAAGCCCAAAGGGGCCTTTGACTTGAAATTCAAGCTTCCAAAGAGTATTGTGTTTATTCGAAAGAAGTGACAGAAGGTAATGGGAAATACAGAAAGAGATCAGTTATTAGAATAGCAGATAAATTAACAAATTAATAAGTAAATAAATACAAATGTGAGAAAATTATTAAAATACAAAGAGAATTGTATTAGGGCAGTAATGCAATGCATCTTTGCTTGAACTTCTGAAGTTTCAATTGCACAAGACCCTCAGGGAGGCTGTTTCACAGCTGATTGCTTAGCTTCAAAAGCTCTATGAAGAAGTTCAGCCTTTTCCCCGGGGCCAGTAACCCACCTGCCATCATCTTTCAGTAGTGGTAGAATGGAAAATGAGCCTGACCCTAAGATAGATGATGCTATTTGGTCCACCACTGATGAGGCTGAGTAATTCCTTCAAGTTTCCTCTTCAAGGAATTATTGTAATTTCTCTTGGATGTATGGTAAGTTCTATTTTCAGAATAGCGAGACTCAACAAAAATGGTGCAATTTTTATTTGAACGATTTTCCATATATTAAATTTGGTCTGTTTGTCATGGTTATAGCTCGTCTTCATGTATTATCAAACACTGGCTGGTCACTTGTCCTGAATTTGATGACCTTCCTAGCCGCATACCTTATTAAAATAGCTACCAACATTTCATTTAACTTCTTTTTGGGATCAGGATCTGATATAACATCTGAAATATGAAATGCCTGACAAGCTTCAATAATGCAATCCCAATTGGCTCTAGATTTCAACCAGACCATTTTTCTAATGGTGGTAGATATGTTCATATATTCGCAGACCTTGGACTTGACAATCACTGGAACATCTGTAAATATGAGGACTAATCTATTACCAGAAATATGCGTGGGCTCCTCAGTTCGCTGGACAAAATTGGAGGATACACAGGACTCAGGAGCAAACAGGCCATGTTGATCTGTGGAATTTAACTTTAGCCACTTGTTGTCCTTTTTATTATTGTCTCCATAAATAACGAATGACGCTTTTGAATCCTGTGACTGATCCATATTATTCTTTTCCAAGAGGCAGTCATATATAGAATAGTCGATATTTGGATTGCAGTAAACAGCAAATACGTAAACATTACAGAATTTACTGAAAATCTGAAAGCAAAGAAACTTCATGGCAACTACACTCCAGATTTTTCTGGCGAGAAATAGGTCTTCTGGGCTTAGTGTATACAGCTATACCTTGCGCACGTGGGATGTTACGCTGATAAATAGCAAGGGCCAATAAACTCTGGGATTAAAAACTAATTCTTTGGCTTGTTACTACTCACAAGTGTCACAGATAAGAACATCAGATCATAGTTATGATCAAAACTCTGATTGCTCAAAATTTGTATTTATCCTTCCTATTAGAAACACTCTTATTTTCTTAGATTCTTTCAATTTAACTTACCTTTAGGATCATCATTGGGGTCTCCATAGTGCAAGATGTACAGGTGACCTATATTTTTTTTTTATTGTAGTTCCGTTATTTCCTCCAGAAAACTTTCCAGAATTAATTGTCATGGATTTATATCATCAAGGCCTTTGAAGGGGTTTGGCATGAGGGTCTGCTCGCTAAATGTATTGCTTTTGACTACATTCCTCTCCCATTTTTAAGTCATTTCCATCTGTTCGTTCAATCTCTTCGTATTGGTTGCTGCTGACGGCGTAACATTGCCCCCCACCTCATCCGTTTCCAGCCTCTTCATAACCATGATCGTCTGTAGAATACTCTTCTAATATTCTTCCTCACTCACCTCTCAGCCGTCTTTTGTTCATGATATTCAGTCCCAAATTAACTCGCAGCCTGTTTGCGTAAGGGAATGGTGGCCCAGTATCTTAGTCGTATTCAGTGTCTTTTAACACGGCTCCTCCTCCATCCTAAGCTCGTTATTTACCCTCTTATTTCTGTCGATATTTTTGGACAGATCCCGTTGTTCAAATTGACGAGCCTGTATCTATAAAATTTGGCGTTTGATTTTGGTGCCGAAAATTCATTTTTTTTTTATCTTTGTTAACAACGTGTTAAGTTAGAAATATCCATCCCTGCTTTGAGAATTGCTTTCATGTTTGTGATGCTTCTTCTTTGGCTTCCTTCTTCGATAGGGCTGTGTCTGAGACGACGAGTATGAGTTACCTCCTACCCCATCTCTCCGTCCCCTAGAGATTCATTGCAAGGTGGCATCTCTCTCTCTTCACAGGTACAATTTCATTCGGTGCTCTTTAGGAGCTTAAGCGGAGATTTCCCCTTAGTCTCATGCGGCATCAAGGCACCTGTTAATCCACCTCTTCTCACACACAATCTATGGATGTCTGTATTCTCTCATTACGCCGTGTAACAATTCTTCCTGTTTTCTGCTAAGGTTTAGAATTCTCTCCATCAGGGGCGTCATCTTGTCTCTAAAAAGGCGGGGGACCATTCTGAAAATTATACGGTTAATATTGGCGAGCAAAGCGACCCTATGAAGCAGAACAATTTGTTGAAGAAATGAACATGGTTTGGCGTATTTTAAGGCCATATAAATATGAATATATGAATGATAATAAAGGATGAGGATGACTAATTTATCAATATTAGTCAGTCCACAATTTACATATATTATAGGATTTATAGGACTCCATTGAGAGTCTAAAATAATAGTGCCCTGTAACAATAAAAGCCTTTGACTCCAATGTGGGGTTTAATACCTAAGGTTAGGGATGGCAGCAAAAGAGGTAGGCATCAAGGTTCTTTGCAGCGTCCCATCGGCCCTTAGCTGCACCCCTTTTCATTCCTTTTACTGCACATCTGTTCATATGTCCCTTTTTCCATCTCACTTTCCACCCTCTCCCAGCAATTACTTCCTGGTGCTACGGCGAGGTTTTCCTCCTATTACACCTTTCAAACCTCTTTACTCTCAATGTCACATTCAGCTCTCGGCCTTAGGTCTTAATTTTATATTCCATTCCATTCCATTTGCCTTCTATCGTTAAAACTCATTTAAGTCCTGCGTACATTCACCCATATCTATAGATACTTAACTAGTTAGGGATTGGTTCGTCAAAGTTATTTATAAGCAAAACATTCAAAAAGTTAGAAAATGCTATGCTTTCACCGGTATGCTTTCGATTTTTTTATTTTTATTTATTTATTTTTTTTTGTCCAAGAAATACGTTTTGCCTTTCCATTAAACAGAAAAACTCAACGTATGAACAGTCCTCATGCTGAGAGTTTCATACGAGTGAAATTTTTCCTTTGTATCTTTTGGTATCTCTTTGATCCCAAGTAAGATACTTTTACAGCAAAACTTTGGCCTTATAATGAGATGCAAGCGTAGCCTCTGAAATTTTCAAAAGACTTCTAAAAACATAAAGAAATGTAATGGAGAAACTACTGCTTTCTTTATTCATGATGTTGGGCTATTAAGAAAGTAAGGGGATTCTAGTTGAAGTTTAATATTTAGTAGATTATTAAAGTTTTTCTCTACAGTATGTCATAGTCATATCTTTAGGGGACATAACTATGAAAGTTCTCAGGTAACTGATTAGAACATCCAATTTTTCTTCTTTATTTACGGGATAATTTTAAAAAATCTAAAAATTTCAAACTAAGAAGACTGAATGCTAGTTGAGATATTTGAAATATATATAGTTTTACGTTTATTGCCGCTGGATCACGAACTCTTAAGAACAGAGAGAGTAGCGGGTACAGGCAGGCCCACAAACCTACACTAAAACCTGAATGAAATGAGCTCTCCGGTGTGGCTGTTTGGGTCCTTCCCACGTGTGTTTAATCTCCGCATATCTGCCGAATCTATAACAACAACAGAGAGATAAAACCATTTCTCCCATTACAGATATCAAATACCACCTTTTTCGTTACGCAAAATTCTAAGTCAGTTACACAGGTTCACGACTGATAAAGTTTTTTATGCAATAACGAGAAACGGAATCAGATTTTCTATCAACATGGCAGGCATTTTGGCGCTGTTGCCAATATTCCAAACAGCTCTATATGCGTTTCAATCCACGGATAAACAGCTTAAGACTGTCTCCACTGGGCACCTTCAGTGGTCACGGTATGTTTGGAGGCATTTCCCCTTTCTACAATTATCTTGATTTCTTAATATCATAGGTCAAGAATAAATTACTAAGCAAGGAAATATGAAATAAAGCATAACATAGAGTAAGTTGGACGAGTGAAAAAATAAACAATCTTATGCAAACGGATAATAATGATAAATGTACATCTACAAGGACTGATAAAATAGTTAAGTTTAAGGTGGCCTTGTGCCAGCACGGGACCTTAGAGAGAGCGCCAATTCATTATACAAACAGCTTACCACTGCAGTTTCTTAGATGTAAATACTGTATGATGTTTCTTGTCTAGAGGAAAATTTTAAATATTTATACATGGGCTATACGTACAACAGTAAATCTTTGTAAAAAAATAAGAAAAATATGTTATTATTCATTGGTTGTGGAGAAGAAATGGACTGAAGACAAATGCTAAGCAGGGCGGAATAGGAAGGAGATTAAAATACCTGTAAATGTTTAACAACCCCTATAATCTTATAATTATAGCCTCAGGGTTTGTCTCAAAGATATTCAAAGGTCTGTCAAGTTGTTGTTTTGTAAAACTGGCAAGATCTTTAAACGCCACGCCAGAGAGGTCTCTTCGTGCTTGGTAGAGTATAGGAGTGAGAGGAGAGTTTTAGCCATTAACTGTCTCGCCCTCTTCAGGATGGGCTCTATGTGTCCCAGAGGAACACACTTGGGGTAGGTAGCTGTTTCCCAGTCTTAATCTCCAGATTCAATTCATCTCACGCTGAGTTTTCCATCTTTTTCTGGCCTGAGACCTCTTTCCTTAATTCCCAGGTATGCGCCGACTTTGCTGCCCGAAGCAATGCCCCAGGCAACATACGAGGTTTTATAATGTGACAACAGCTTCCATCTTGAGTTCAGTCGACATTCAACCACAGGTAACCTCTGCCCGATTGAGCCCTAAGCTGTGGGCTGTGGAACTCACATTTTTCTCACACTGTACTGATTGTGCCATTCCCAGACGTCACCGATAACTTGGATCATATCAGCATAAGGTTGTGTCTGCAAGCAATAACAGGAAGCAATGAGGGTACGTGTCCCTAAAGGGAAATTAGTTGGCCAGTGTCTTTTTCTTTGACTAGTTTTTTATCATCTCTCTCTCTCTCACATTTCATTGCTCAAGTAAATTCCTTGTCTCTTCGACTTGAACAGCTACTTGCTGCACCAGTGTGTAATTCCATGAACAGTGCATAACGTAGTTCTTGCGCCTTGCTAAGAGGTAAGTAGAGTGAGAGAATTCCCGCCAATCTTTGTATTAATTCATTTATAGAGAGATTGTAACTCTGTTGTAGTCTCATCTGGAATTGTCTCATTTCCAGGGGTGTTATCAGTGCAGTTACCTACGTAGCCATGACTCTGTGTTCCCATCTTCCTGAAGAACCTGCTCGTACCAAGGGCAGGTAGAACTTCATTGCCAATCAGGCTGATGTCCCACTCGCAAGTGGCCAGTATCCGTAATTTTGATGTGTTGTCATTCACTCAGTAACTGCTGTTGTGTCCTTTTCCCATTTGTTATTTTAGTAACAATTTTTCCCTGGTAAACTCACCCAGTTATGTGTATAAATAATAAGCTAATGTTAAGAAACACACTTTCACTTGGAGACCTTTCCAATGATTAATTACTCTTTAATTATTCTGTTTGTGGGTTTACGAGGGGTTTGTAACATTAAGATTATTCACTTGAAGTAAAACACGTTATCCATCAACCCCGTCATCCATAACTATATATATATATATATATATATATATATATATATATATATATATATATATATATATATATATATACATATATATATATATATATATATATATATATATATATATATATATATATATATATATATATATATATATATATATATATATATATACATATATATATATATATATATATATATATATATATATATATATATATATATATATATATATATATATATATATATATATATGTGTGTGTGTGTGTGTGTGTGTGTGTGTGTGTGTGTGTGTATATAAATAAATAAAGATAAAATCCACGAAGGAAACGGAAACACTGGAGTGCTGCGAGGCCTTTCGTAAAGTATGAAAGATGTAACTGCAAGAAAAACGTTGCACAAAGGCCTGGAAATAACTATACTTGATCATCGACTCATCGAAATGAGAAGCTGAGAAGTTTTCTAATCCACCGCGGCTTGCAATCCATTTCGCCCTGGCGCTATGCCTAAAGACACATACATACCCACACACACCCACTCGCCCACCCACATGCGCATGATAACGTTCACACACACACACACACACACACACACACACACACACATATATATATATATATATATATATATATATATATATATATATATATATATATATATATATATATATATATATATATATATATATATATATATATATATACATGCATATGGTTAATATTTGGGTTTCACCTCGTAACACATGTAAGTTCTGTTTGATATTAGGGATAGAAAACAAGAAAAAATGATATGTTGGAAGATGAGAAGGAAAGAAGAAAGATATGAAGCCATAAAAATGTCAACATGAGCAGTTAAAACGGAACGATATGCTCTTCGTTTTGAAACTGAGAATTTAAATGAAAATTCAACCCAGCTGCCCGGCAGGGAGGGTCTTGTTCCCTTATTCCACTTAGGATTTGTTCTCGGTTACTGTTGGCCTCCAGCTCGTTAACATCCTAATTAATCGTGCTTGGAATTATGTAATAGAATTGGAATACTGAGTTATCTCACAGACGTTGTAATCCACCAACTAATTGCAAGACGAGATTGAATACGTAATAATTCTACTCGTGTTTCCCAACTCTAGAATTCCATTATTATCTGTCAGGGCACACATGGTGGTTTTAATAAACTGCATATCTAAGTATACTTGTTTGATTGTTCAGTGGAAACTCTGTTTCACTGGGACTTTAAGTGCTTAAAAGTGTGAGCGGTCGAAGGCCAGGTTTTACACACAGGGATCTTGTAATTTCTTTTTCCTCGCAAACGTGGCCATTACAGCAAAACTTTTAGTCGTTTTTATATATTTCTACAGTCCTGTCACATCGAGTAACTTGCTTGTTTTGGTAAAAATAATAGTTGACTTTATATTTATGCTTAAATTTCATGTCTATTACGACCTGTTTTTAGTTTTCATGAATCGATGCGTATTGCCGACGGGCACTAAAGATATTTTGAATCAGTTCATTACTTCTGTTGCAATAAAACCTGTCTTTACTATAAATGCAAATTACACACACGCGCGCACACACACACACACACACACACACACACACACACACACACACACACACACACACACATATATATATATATATATATATATATATATATATATATATATATATATATATAATCACCAATCAAATGAATATCTGAAATTCATCAGAAATACAAAGCCATAATGATAAAGGAACACGCATATATATACATATATATATACTGTATATATATATATATATATATATATATATATATATATATATATATATATATATATATATATATATATATATATATATATATATATATATATATATATATGTATGTGTGTGTGTGTGTGTGTGTGTGTGTGTGTGTGTGTGTGTGTGTGTGACAAAACCATATATTCTGATTAAGATATCTTTGATTATTTTCTTTACTGAAAGAATGTTAAAGATGTGGCTAGAGATTAAACAAAGAGAACACCTGTCCTCACAGCTGCACTCTGACAGTGACATCGCTGGCTAATTTACCGTACCACTGGGCTGCTCTCTATGGTGCTCGCAATCTAGTTTTCTTGCTCGTCTGTCGTACACTTCATGGATGTCTGTGAAGATCGAGTTTCTAATCCCCTTAGACCTCAGGTTATTTCAGGTGTCACACTGATAGGGTTTTCCAGATTTTATCTTTCACCCGAAAATAGAATGATCGCTCGTGATGTTAAAGGTGTAGGTACAGGGACCATTATTATGCACTACTCTTCAGGCCCCACCAGGGGCGTGAATGAGTCCACAACTTAACACAGTAACAATATTGATTCAGAAAAATTGTTCTCTAGGTACAGGGACCATTATTATGCGCTACTCTTCAGGCCCCACCAGGGGCGTGAATGAGTCCACAACTTAACACAGTAACAATATTGATTCAGAAAAATTGCCTGATTGATACACAGAATGAATCAAATGTTGAAAATATCCGTAAATCAATAAATTTTAAAGCATTAGAGAAACCACCATACATTAAATTTCGAATAAAACCATTAGCACATAAGATAAGACCATCACAATAGCTTCATAAAATGAAGGAAATCAATAGAATCAAGAATTCAGTCAATTGAAAGAATAATTCACTTTGGTTTTATTATTGTGAACTAGCATAGTTAAAATTATCACCGCATATTCCTATATGGTGAGACTGGAAGCGCTACATGACTGCACCAGAACGACTAAATGAAAGTAAAAAGAAGAAGAAGAAAAAACTAATAATGCTAAAGGAACTCAGAAGCGGCTCTCTCTCTCTCTCTCTCTCTCTCTCTCTCTCTCTCTCTCTCTCTCTCTCTCTCTCTCACGGTGTGGAATGTTTATACATATGCAAAACTTTATTGGCGGTTTTCTAAAATTCGTTGCGTTGCCATATCTCTCAAAACAAAGTTCAACTCTTTATTCTCTCGAGGAATATTAACCCCTTTTCGTTTACCTGCTGATCACACCTTTTATAGTTCACACGACTGACAATAAAAAAAAATCTGAATTTTTTATTTGCCTTCCATAAGTTTGTTCCGCGTATACGACATGTTTAAAACATTATGAACACACACGCACACACACCCAGACACTTTTTAAGTATGTGCTAATACCTTTTGGTTAATGTGACTCACATTAGTCATAAGATATACTTTCATATTTTGTTTTTGTTTTTTCTTGTTATTTCTGTTTTTTTTTCTTTTTTACTTTATTTGTTGTTCTTATTTAGTTTATTCTCTACCTTTAATCTTTTCCTTCCCAATCCGGCATACAACTATATCATTTCCTTACATTTTATACTTGAATTTCGGAGAGAGAGAGAGAGAGAGAGAGAGAGATTAACTTTTTTGTTAACTTGACCCATTCTCCATTCACATTTACTTTATTTACAAAAACATAATTGTATTTTTTTTATTTACAAACAATAAGCAATGTTACAGTTAACTGATTCACATCCAGTAATTGCTGGGGATTCTTTTGTGAAACATCTCACTCACTACTCTCAGGACAATTTCCTGAGCCTGGGGATGAACAACGCTGTGATAATGTGTATGTATTTTGCTCGTGGGTTAAGGTATTAGGAGCTTTTAAACTAACGCACATTTGCAATTAATATTCTTATATATTTTGAGACCAATAATGAATCCTGTAGCATACACTATAATTTAGGAAATTATAGAAATTGGGGAAAGCCTAGTTCCTCGTTGGACAAGTTGGTAGAGTTCTCGGCTAGCACTTTGCTAGGCCCGAGTTCAAGTCTCCGGCCGGCCAATTAAGAATTAAAGGAATTTATTTCTGGTGATGGAAATACATTTCTCGGTATAATGTGGTTCGGATTCCACAATAAGCTGTAGACCCCGTTGTTAGGTAACCAATTGGTTCTTAGCCACGTAAAATAAGTCTAATCCTTCGGGCCTGCCCTGGGAGAGTTGTTAACCAGCTCAGTGGTCTGGTTAAACGAAGGAATACTTGACTTATTTTTGGAGAAAGCCTCCATACAGAGTTGGCAGAGGTATAACTCAAGCCTGCGAGTTATACCTCAAGGATAACGTCTCATGTTAAGACAATGATAATGATAAATCTTATGTTAAAAGTGATAATTTCATATTAAAGTTTGAAAAAGAAAGAAGTCTAATTTGACCCAAAATGCATAAGAATTACATTGTTACACCCTGAACCAGTCTCATTTGCAATAGTATATTAAAATGATAATTAGACACAGTACGAAATCTATTTCAAATCTCACTGATGCTGTGGGTTAATCAGTCTTGTAATCATTCTCTCTGGCACAGTCCCTAGCCTAGAGAAATAAGTTAGAATACACAGGCACAGGTAACACAGAAATATAGACAACAATGTGCACAAAAACTCATTTATACCTCAGTACTTTGATTTCTCCACCAAAGCACTGTTTTCTGTTCTCACATTGATACTGTCATTATAATATCAGATTAATGACGCGTTCTCACATGGAGACAAAACTGGAATTACAACATGGGTAGCTTAATGCTGCATTTTGGGGCTTCCTTTACAATGCACAATAGGACAGTTTAGAGGGTCATTCAAGGACTATCACGCATATGCAAGACAAAACTGAATAAATATGAAAAAACCAATGAGCGTTAATTGCTCAACACTACATTACAACAAAGTGCTACTTCACAGATACAATTGATGCAAACGACAGCTGAGTAATTCGAAACTGAGAGGATTTCTTCTGGGTACTTCTCAGAAAACAAGAAAATAATGTACTGGCGGTTAATTCCAGTTACTTCTTCAAATCTTTGCGTTGCTCTCAGAATATTTTACTACCGTCTAAACCTAATGAGTTCACTCTACTGGGCTTTGAATTGATACTCCAGTGCTTCTATCGTCCTTCGTCCTGGCCATGACTTTTCAATACTGGGTTTCGACATAGGAAACAAAGGAAACAACTCAGTCTGATCGGCAGAAGTGCTGCCTCAGATCTTCACTTTGCAAGGTAGAGCGATACCTGGACTTTGCTGAGGGATACTTTTGAAGTATCCTCACAGGTTAGGACTTTGGCAATGTTGCGTAAGATTCGAAATTCTACTCCTGACGGGATGTCTTTTCTGTGATGCTCTCCAGACAGCTATTGACGATCACATACAATTTTTCTTTCCGCTAGGCCCACAACAACAGCAAAGGAAGGCCAAAGGAAATCCGGGTGGCTACTGATTGTCTTCAAGAAAGGGGAGGGTAGGCCTCTGTGAGATCTGAATTCTTGATTTGTTAGATCGAATAGGGTGTCTCTGCTTGTAGGCAGGACTTATCTATCGATGTCGTTATGACTGCACGGTACTTCTGCAGAGGTATTTTGGTTAGATGTTCTGGACAGCCTGAGTGGGCTTCTTTCGTTTATGTCTGGTTTATGATAGCTCGCCATTCCTAAATTGTTAGGAAAATGATCGCCAATGGATGACGAACCTTTGTCATCACTCACCTCGAGGATTATCTGAGGAAAGAAGATGAATACAGGCGGCTTTTCTTGAGGGGGTTATAAAAGGACAGAGAATCGAACTCAGAGTAGCGGGTCAGCGGAGAAGTAAGACAAAATATTTCCCATGGAGGATCAACGCCCTTTAACGAAAGGATAAAGGGATGATCATCAAGGGTCAAGATTTCATTCGTTCCAATACCCAAAGAGTGTGTGTGTGTGCGCGTGTGTCTGTGTCGTCTATGTGTGGATGTGTGTGACGTTGGATTTTTCGTGAAAATATGAATTTCAACACGTGTTCCAACCTCTCTACACCCATCTCTAGCCTTACTTTGGCTGTACATGGAACTTCGTAAAAAAATGCTATCAATAAACTTTTTTTTATATATTCAGGGAAATGTACGTGGCAAAACGTGGAAATACCCATTAAGAGAAAGGTGGATTTAACTGAAAATAGGTCTTTCATCTGTCTTGATGATCTCATTTTTCCTTGTGACCGCAAGTGTAGAGGGGGCTGCTGATGGGGAGAATTTTGGCTGTTATAGTCAGCCATTACGGTGTCTGATGGGGTTAAGTAGAGTGTGGATATGTGCTGGCTTTTGACACCTCATTTGTCATCGGTCAGTTTTCACGACTTCTGCAAAGTTACATAGGATTACATCCATATGTGCAGGTCACCGAGACTCTACTCATCTTGGAAGAAAGCATCCGAGAAAATAATAAGTCAACCAAGATAATAATTACCAATAATGCCAGGTTGAAAGACAAATCCAGACCATCATGGAAAAGTGGCAGCAGCAGTAAGGGGATAACATTAATAATAACAACAGTAGGAGGACCATATTCTCTTTAAAGTTGTAATACAAGAAAAATAATAAGATGAAGGTGCCTCTGGAAGAGTCATTGCTGAGAATGTGGCTACCATCTGTCTAGAACTCTAGATGATATATCAAACTCATCATCTTTTAAAAAAAAAAAAAAAAATTAGTGGGCATCACTGAAAAAGAGGCATTGCCGCTAACAAACTATCTAAAGAGGCAAAATATAATATACTTACCTGATATAGCATGATGATGGATTCCATCAGAATTGCATTGGTATGACCCCAACATGCCTTTCCTGCTTGTTGCAGGAGAACGTGATTTACAACCTTTGTCAACAAGAGTGCGTCAGATCCCTGAATAGGCAAAACTAATTATTCGTTCAAAGATCTCTCCGCGTCTCATCTGCACCGCCTCCACCTCCTAGACACTAACAGTGGAGAAAATATTGACGTTTAAAACTGTCAGAAATGGCAAAATCTCCTTACCAGCGTCGACACAAATCATGAAATTTGGCAAATAAAGAATGTTAATAAATCTCAGCCACCACACCACGGCCAAAACATCATCATTGCAGTCGTATGACCTCTCGCCCCCTACCCCAACCATTAAACCTGCTAAGATCATTAAAGCCATGACAGAGAGACAGACAGACTCAGCAGGAATGGACAGCCAGTCAGAATCTAGGATGTGCAACAATTAACTGTTTGCAAAACAACGTTTCATGAAGGTTCAGAACTGATTCACTTTGCCTTTCGTCATTTCCCCAGGACCATGCATCTTAGCCAAACGGTAAATCACCTACTAAGAACAAACATTCGCAGATTTTTAAGTTATATCTCTTGGATAATTATTCTGCTGCTGACCTGCAGAGGAGAAACAGATGTTACAGACTTGAAAAAAAAATCATCAAACAAAAGCATCCGATATCGCCCTCATTTTCGATCTCAGCCATTTGTCTTATTTATTATTTTTCTTGTTTTTTATGTTTTTACATCTCGTCGCTTTAGTAACTCACAGTCTCATAAATCAGTAATGAAAGAATTCGTGTAAGTTCAGGCTATTTTATTTAACTATTCTTCCTGAATGAATATAGATACTTTCCTTTCCTTTTGCAAATCTTTTATCTCTTTTTCTCTGTCACTTCAGTTCTGTGGAAATTGTACAGCCATTCTCATGTATTCTTTTGTATTATTTTGTAATTAGTTGCGATAGCTTATCTTTGCCTTTAACTCGTTATTTGATGGTATTCTTTACGGGTGAACAAAGGAATTTGCTGAACACATACTTGTAAAGCTATTAGGACCTTTTTTAACTTCATAATAAAAGACACGTTTCCATGAGGAAGGGCAAAAACCAACCCATTACAGTGACCGGAGATTTTTCAGAAAAAAATAACATTTTAATTGCTATGAAAGAGGTTCAAGGTAAAAAAAAAAAAGTCATCGTTAAATAGAAAGCATTTTTTTTTTTTTTTTTACTGATTTTCCTGTCACACTAATGGTGTTCCGATACTCAACCTCAAAACATGACATCAAAATCAGGCTTTCCACCTGTGGTTCACCCTATTGTTCACCCTATTCTTTCACATATTTGTATTTTCTTATTTATGGAAAGAACATTTTCATCCAGCACCACAGTGCCAAAAGTCTTTTTCTGAAAAAAAAAATCGTATTTCAAATCAATGTTTTCCCACTAAATCGTTTATCGGAAATCGTAAGATCATTATCTCAAAACCAAGCTTCTATAACATTGTCCCTCTCTTATCTAAATTACCGAATAATAATATGGGATTCTTCTTCTTTTATGTTTACACCGTGATATTAACAAAATGCAAAAAATAAATGAATAAATAAATAAATTAAAAACTTTGTAAATGACTCTTATTACCTATTCCACTCTATTCACATTTCCCCCAGAAGTGGAGAACACGTTTTTCCCTCCAACTGCCCTTGTCATAAAAAAGGAAATGATTTTCATAATTAATTGATTCCTAAATAATTGCCTGTGTGAAACATCGCAATAACCGGAAGTTGGAGTGAATAATTATCAAAGCTCCCATACAGGATTACTTATTGAACGTGGAAATTAGTCGATATAAAATTTTCATTAAAAGCATTGCATGCGTTCTCCAGAGTATTTAATGACGCATAAGTTACAAATACTGATAATGATGAATTTGAATGAAATTTTTCATTTATTGTGTTTATGATAAAACGTGAATGGCTGTTATACAATCAAGAGATAAAATGAAAGCTATAACTAGTTATTTCCTAACATTCTAGGGTTAGATTTAAACAACTTCCTCTACAGTGACTTTATAGGCGAATGTGTGCTTACATCTATCTATCTCTCTTATATATAAGTATACACACACAAACACTTGTATGTGTAATTTTACAAGTACTGGTAATGATGAATTTGAATGAAATTTTACATAATGATTTTAAGAGATGAAATGAAAGATATAACTAGCATTACACACTCACACACATATATATATATATATATATATATATATATATATATAAATATATATATATGTATATATATATATATATATATATATATATATATATATATATATATATATATATATATATATATATATATATATATATATATATATATATATATATATATATATATATATATATATATATATATATATATATATATATATATATATATATATATATATATACATACACACACACACACACACATATATATATATATATATATATATATATATATATATATATATATATATATATATATATATATATATATATATATTGTATATCCGGGAATGGGTCAGTTCAGCGCAGCCGTTATAGAGTCGACGATTCAGCACCAGGAAGTTTCAGAGTGAAAGATTTCAGCGACGGACGTTTCAGCTCCGCCAAGTGCTTCTTTAGAAATCATTCTGAAGTGTGATTACTGTATTAACTAGGTTTATGCTTACTAAGTTATTTCGTTGTTTCATCGTTCTTAGGACTGCTTGCTTTAATTTTAGAGTTGTGCTGCCATACGAAAGTTCTATTTCTTTGAACCCATGGCTGAAACAGTAAAAAGTAAGCGAGGCAGAGAGAAGTTCTGTCATGACGGTTATATTTACCGTTTCGATAAATCAAGCAAAACACTAGAGAAAGATTTGTTTTGGCAATGCCACGAAGATGGTAGGTGCAAGGGACGAATTCACACGTTAGAAAGAGGTGATCGATCAACGAACATACTCATCCGCCATCAGCGGTTGCCATCGAAATGTAAAAGGTCATTACAAATGACAGAGACCGGGCTGAAAAGACTTATGAGCCTCCAAGTACGATTATCAACAAGTGCATTGAAAAATGTTCAAACACAGGTATGGCTCAGTTACCAAACACAGGTATGGCACAGTTACAAAACACAGGTATGGCACAGTTACCAAACACAGGTATGGCACAGATACCAAACAGGCAAGCAATGTGAAAAAGAATTCGTAGAAAACGAGAAAAGTTAATCAGGTCCCTGAAAATAGAGGTTCATTCAAGAGCTGCTAGTTGCCTCATGAAGACATGATGTATAACCCCACCCCAGAAACAGAGGAAAATTTCTGTGTGATGGACAGAGGGACGAACAACGAACGGATTATTATATTTGGGAGCGAGAGTTGGTCATAGCACATCGCAACTCCCAAGACTTGGTATACTGACGGAACGTTTGCGGTAGCACCACAGATACTTTGTCAAGTGTATATCATCATGGTTAGGAAAAATAATGGAGTTCACCCTGTATTGTAGGCGCTTTTACAAAACAAACAGTATGCAATCTATATGAGGAGTTTGAGATGGTAAAGGAGATGGATACAAATGCACGACCTGCGGTTATCAATTATGATTTTGAATGCCTAGCTTTTACCGCCACAAAAGACTCCTTCCCCAGTGTAGAAGTCAGGGGCTGCCTTTTTCATGTCTCATAATCTACTAAAGTGGTTGAATGGTTTTGTTTTCATGCATTTACACAACAGCAACACCGACTTTACATTACATGCGAAAATGATAACTGCTCTATATTTTGTGCCAGTTGACGACCTTGGCAGTCATTTGGATTTTTTGGTTGGTAGTTTACCGGAGGAGTTGATACCAGTTTTAAACTGGTTCGAAGGCGATTATATTAGTCATGGACATGATGGCGTGGAGCAGAAGAGGAAGTTAGGTTTTTACTTTCGAAGAGATTTGGCAGAAGTATCAAAGAACGTTAGATGATGGTGACAGAACAAATAACTCTGTTTTTGAATAGGCGGCCAACACGAGATTGAAAACTGAACTGGGAATTTTTACACCCAACCATAGGGAAATTCATTTATGTCCAAATCAGCATGTTCAAAAGGGAAGACAATAGAGTATTCTATTTTGAGAAATTTCAGCTGGCAAGGAACTGCAATTAAAACTACTTGCAGACAGAAAACCTGGTGAGAGGATATTAAAAATTGTTTCCGAATGTGGCAACAGGGGTGAAATTTAGTACCTTCGTTCTGTAGGACACAATTTAACAAACTAAATGAGTTTTTTTTTTAGGTATTCATGTACTGTTCCTGGATTTTTTTATAAGTAAATCTCTTTTTAATGTATCATTGGACTGTTGTTAGATATTTTGCAATAAATAAATTTTCTGGCACTGAAACGTCTGTTATGAAATATGATTTTGAACGCTGCTTTTTTCTGGCGTCCTTCCCAGCCGAGCTAAATTTTTCATGTCTCATGTATCTACTAAAGCGGTTGAATGGTTTTGTTTATATATTTACACAACAAATATATATATTATATAAATATATATATATATTTATATATATATATAGTCATATATATATTTTTGGTTATAGTTTACCGAGGAGATGGTATTAAAACTCACAACATTATAAGGCCCAAGAGATGGGGAAGCACACCAGAAAACGTTCATGTATACAGTTTCTTGCTATATTTCAAAGCTTCGGGCTTCACATTCATGCTATAAAAGTACAAAAATAGACCATGAAAATACAAGAGTACAAAGTATATTTTAAGATAGAGTTGAATTACATACACAATTAACAGTACTCTTGTTACAAAGACCAAACATAAAGTATGATAAGAGATGACTGACAAGGAAACGGAGGTCAGCTTGTGAGGACGGGTCAAGAGAGGTAGAGAGGAACTGAGACAGCCTGCTTGTTCATTGGGGGACAAGCTACTCAATGGACAACGACTCAGTAATAGCCAGAAGTTGTTGGTTAGATCCCCTGCCTAAAATTTCGAAGTCCTTATAATGAATTTTTCAAATGCATTTGTTGGTATGTTGTTTGGTGTTGGAGAACTCCAGAGATGAAAGTTAGACGCCTGTTCTGTAGCCAACCGCATTTTGGCTGGCAGTATTGACCTTGGGTGACCTTAGTGTGAACCCGATATAGATTCCTCGATCACATCGAGGACAAGTAAACTTATAAACCGAACTAGAGGTCATCAATGGATGTAAACGGCCTTATAAAATGAAAGAGGCGACCTATCATTAAAGCATTAGTTGGGATGATATAAACTTTTAAAGATGGAAAAAGAATAGATGTAAGTTTATTGAAGTCTTTGTAAAAAGTATCACAACGAATAAATGGCAAAGTGGCATAGAAAGGCATCTTCGGAGGTTCAGGTGGTGTGGAATAAGAACGTTTTTTGGAACTTAGCAACAGATTTATCAAACAAAATCGGTGGATAACAGTCATTAATAAAATATTGTTGGAGTTAAGTAATATCCTCGAGTAATGCCTGCCAGCTGGAGGCCCAGAATATGCTCGATGAAAAAAGTACATAATGGAATTCAGCTTAAAATTACGAGAACGATGACTATAAAAGTTTGCCCAGAATATGATCGATTAAAAAAATGTAGCCTCATAATGGAATTCAGTCTTAAAATTCAAATCGAGAACGATGACTATAGAAAGTTTGCTAAATACACACAAAACAAAGGCACAGTCTGAATTAGATATTAAACTTCTCGCTGCTGGGAGAAAGGGCGTTGGGTCTGGTATGATTTGCTAGGTCTAAGCTTATGTCAGGCAGGGCAGCCGATCGAGATATAAAGCCAAATCAAAAGTCCTTAGGCATATATATATACAAAAATATATTTATATATATATATATATATATATATATATATATATATATATATATATATATATATATATATATATATGTGTGTGTGTGTGTGTGTGTGTGTGTGTGTGTGTGTGTGTGTGTGTGTGTAAATTTTAAAATTTTTCCTATACAAGTGTAAAAGGACAATTATTCTATTTTAAAAGTTTTTGTATTTCAGATAATTCACTTTCCTTTTATGAAAACTTTTCTTTCTTGTCCAATAACTTTCTCTCAAGTCTTGCTTATAATTTCCCTCAACGTAAGTTATGCTGTAAACACTCCGGCGTAACGATGGAGCCTATTTTTTGGGTATTTTGCAACTACATTTTAAAGTATCAAACGGACCATGTCACTAAACCTCTGCTAGAACAGTTGTGCGTAATTATTAAACATGATCTGGATTGCACGCATTGAAATCGGTTATGATTTACAACATTAGAAATGGTTACGTAATTAATAAATTATTCTGTATTTGTATCATAATTAGAGAATGAAATCAGAAACTACGATCCTAGATGAATCACAGTCAGTTTTCCTCAGGGAAACCAATATAGATTATTTTCTTTTTAATGTTTTTGATTTTAAGCTCTAATGACAGAACAGAAGATCATGCACAAATATGCATACAGCTGGTTGGGATAGTTACAAAGGAAGTGAGATAGAAAAAAAAGAGGACAAACAATGAAAGAAATGATGGTAGAACGCAAAAAAAAAAAAAAAAAAATCAATTAGGATGAATGAATGAAAGTCACTTTATGGAAATGTTGATCTCAAATCAGAGTATACTAAGGAATGTACTTACGGGTCAGTGAAGTGAGGTTTTTAAAATTTTCTGAACATAGAAGATACAGAAGAGGTAAAATTGAATTATGCATCAGGTGAGTTTGAGAATGTTAGTCGAAGTGACTGTTGAGGATGAAAAACGACCAATTAAGAATTGAAGAATGAAACTGAAAGTTGCTGTTGTACGAAAGTGATGGTGGGATTGAATAGCCGGTCAGGAAAAGCTTTCAAATAGAATATGCAATTGAAAGGACTTCATCATTAAAAGATTTCAGTTTTACTTAGTATACCAGATTATGTGTACGACAATATTTGAATTAGAAAATAAGACGGATGATAAAAGGATTGCCAGTGGAGGAACAGCGTAGGTTTAGAAAAGACAGGGCATATGGATCAAATGTTTGTTAAATAGAGTGATGTCAGAATTTTGAAAGAAGAGGCAAACGCCGTATGTGGCATATATGGCCCAAGAAAAACCTCTAAGGATAGAATTGATAGAGGCAATGTGAAAAGTGCTGAGAAAAATTATATATTTTCTTGGTAGACGTTCAAAGCCTGATAGAAAAAGTAGACCGAAGAGTATATGGTTTGTTGTGAGTGGTTTTAGAAAAAGGGTATATCAAATATTCATAGCTGTCAGATATCTTTACTGATAGAGTGATCAAATGAGTAAGATAAAGAAAAATAAACACAGTTGCACGGGTGAATGACATGGAAATGGGTCATGAATGACTGATGTTTGCAATGATTCAATAAAGATTCGGGACTATTAAAAAAAAAAAAGGAAACTCTGAAAACTAGAGAAAGTTTATGCAGGAGTGTTTGCAAGTTTTGAAAGATGATAATACTGTGGGCAGCGGAAAGGACATGAAACAAGACACACGGAGCAATGAAGGTAAATCTGAATGTTGGTAAAAAAGGAAGCTTTTTTACAAACGTTTGAGAGCCAATCATCATAACATAAGAATGGGATGAGGAAGAAGGTGAGCTGACTTCAAAATGAAGCCAGGACGCCAGCAACGCGTGCCGAAGACTGTCAGGGTCCGTGGAGATGAAATGGAAGCCCAGGTGGGAAGATAAGAAGGGATTTTGAGCACATTTTCTTTACGGTGCAGAATGGCGTGTTGCGTGTTGAAGAGAAGACGTGGGAATCTTTTAGATCAGTCATCTATAGGTTGTGAGGAAAACTTCAAGGGTGAGAAATGGTGATAAACTCAGAGTGAAAAGTTAGCGAAGGTTAAAGAAGGGACATGTTTTTTCCTGTGGCTGCTCGTGGGGAGAGAATTAAGGAAGTCAGATATATATTTATATATATATATATATATATATATATATATATATATATATATATATATATATATATATATATATATATATATATATATATATATATATATATATATAGGTATATATATATATATATTTGTTATATATATGATATATATATATATATATATATATATATATATATATATATATGTAAGCTCTTTGTTGGGTGAGTCAGTAGAGCTGCGGACTGCCACTCGATGGGCCGGAGTTCAATTCCCCGGCCGGTTGATGAAGAGTTAGAGGAATTCATTTCTGGGGATAGAATTCATTTCTCGCTATAATGTGGTTTGGATTCCACAGTAAGATGTAGGTCCCGTTGCTAAGTAACCAATTGGTTCTTAGCCACGTCAAATAAGTCTAATCCTTCGGGCCACCCCTAGGAGAGCTGTTAATCAGCTCAGTGGTCTGGTAAAACTAAGGTATACTTAACTTATATATATATGTATGTGTGTGAGTATTCTCTCTCTCTCTCCTCTTATATATTTGCTTTTATATTACAAAATATACAATTTTGTAATCGGCTATTTTATACGCGTCATTTGGCTGTTTGATTTAGCTGTTCATTTTTTTTTTTTGAAAGAGGCTAAAGTAAAATATACTCAATACCGTTTTTTTTTTTTTTTTTTTTTTTACTGGACAGTGGGGAAACCTCCATTATTGTAGAATGCCTGCATTGTTCATTTTCAAGCAGAATGAATGTATGTTATTTGAGTCCATTAAAAAAACGGAAAACAACGAAGTTCCAGAGTCAAATGATAAGTAGGAGTCAGTTGCTCACAAAATTGTCAATAAAGTAATACGAAAATGAACCTACCGTCTCCTACTACGATTCGAAACGACTATCGGCTTTAATACTGAATAAATGGAGCAACACAGTAGCGGTTTCGGTTTGTCCTTTGGAGACTTCATCCTTACACTGTAGGTAATAAGGATCAGAGATTGCAGAGGTCTTGCCTGAAACGTGTATTTTTTGTTAGTGAATAAATGAAAGTATAAATAGCTTAGTGAGAATCCATACTTTACTCGATAACTTAAATGCTGACCGTAATTACTTGTGAGGATAAAACACTTAATTATTTCATTACTCACATGTTTTGATACAATTATTAATAGTGTTATATAGAAACGGTTGATGTTGCATTACGACTTGATGAAGTACATAGAAAATAAAAAAAAAATTCATGAACTAGGCAAAACCTTTGAAGTGGTCAATAACGAACTTTGTCGAAACCTTCCTTGAATTATCTTTCCTTAAAGGATTAGAGAAAAGTTGCGGCTTACGTCCAATTTTCATTCACCAGTTTATGGACAGAGAGAGATCTGCTGTCTTGACGTCGCTATCTAAGTTTGCATCTAGATGACATATGGCAAGAAGTGGCAAAGGTTTGCTTGAGTTGATCTAACACAATCCCCTCTATAATATACTGTATATATATATATATATATATATATATATATATATATATATATATATATATATATATATATATATATATATATATATATATATATATATTATACACACACACACACACACACACACACACACACATATATATATATATATATATATATATATACATATATATATATATATATATATATATATATATATATATATATATATATATATATATATATATATATATATATATATATATATATATATATATACTGTATATATAATTATATCCGTCGTTCAGTTACGGAGAAATGATCCTGCGTAATTCACTAGAGCAGCTGCCACCACATATCAAGTGTAATTGCAGGGGTTTCAACATCACCCCCAAAACTTACGATCTATCGACCGACATTTCTCAGTCTTGTTTTCTCATGTTAGGTTGCAGCGCTGTTTAAAAAAAAATTAAGCGTTTATCTGAAATGGACGTGCCGCTCTGCAAATCACGAATGATGATCACATTTTAAAGGAATAGTAGAAAAATGGCCATTAAGTCACAGAGCCGCCGAAGGAAGAAAAAAAAATCTTGATCAAGGAAGCGACAACAGGAACAAGGAATGATTGACTTCAGCGCCAGTTAAACGACTGAAATTCAGTTCGTTGTCCCAAGATGAGCATCATGGAATAAGGCTGGAACGGCAAAGGTCGTCTAAATTCAGAATTCTTGAGGGATTCCTTCGCATATTCATTACGATCTTTTTAAACTATTGACTATGATCTCTAAGAATAGTCTGTCAAGTATATAAGCACTATTTCCTGAATACGAGTTGTACTGCTAGATTTTATACTAATTGTTAAGATTTTTTTTTCTAGTCTTTGGTATTGATAATAACGTAGTAACTGTGTATTGTATGATAAATCAGTAGGATTTTTTTTCATATTATCTAACTGAACATCCCCATCTATTCCTGTAGAACAGTTTATGTAAGAAAAAGAAAAACAATGAAAAATTGCAAGACTATCTGAAATAATCCTACATTTATTATTATTATTATTATTATTATTATTATTATTATCCTATCAGAATTTACCATTTATAAGAGACTAGTTGAAGATGATCTCAATACGAACAATCTGACGTCATTGTGAACCATCGGCGACTGTTTAACTTCAGTAACGGAATGTGATTGCTGATGCATTTTTTTCTGTCAAAGCACAGCATCTTATATATAATTATTTATTTTGAGAGAGCATAAGGCCTAATGTTCATTAAAGAGAAATGAAATGACCATGCATTAACAAACAAGCAACAAATGATATATGCAAAGTAATCTTCATAAGATAAAAAAAAAGAGAATGTAAGGGAGGGATTTCACATCACCGTGAGCTTCTGTTGTCAAAGGTTTGACCAAAAAGATGATAAATGGCATGCTAGACAGAGAAACGATGAGTCATGCTGCGGCAAATGTTCTTCGTATCATAGAATAAGGGAGTGTAGCTCGACGGTTAAAGGACACATAAATTACATGAGATTTCACAAGTCTGAAGCGATTCACTGAGTGATGAGAGATCTTGTGTAACACTTGTATAAGTAGGAGAATGAGAGGATTAGAAACAGAACTGACTACTGATGTTGATTCTGGGTGGTTACAAATAAAACGAGGCCTTACAGGTATCAGTTAGATGGAAATGAAACAGTTGAAATTAAATGAGGACGGGACTGAATGTTCCAGCCCCATCGTCTGAGGTACTATTGAAGTTTTATATTCAGTATATGAATTTAGAACTGTGAAAATGTTTCCTTGAGGTATTAAGATCATTCACGTTTAGCGACTGCTACACAAGCTAAAAACCCGATTAGTGATGTTTATAGAATAATGACCTAACATGAACTGAATCTTGAGATTTGGTCCTGCAGATATGACGGAGCAGGACTGAGAGTCAAGAAGATAATCAGTAACCAGCATTTCAAGTACAAAGACAAGAAACTACTTTGTTCCCTCAAAGAACTATTTTTATTCCAATCACAGGGCTCCAATCACAGGGCTGATTGCTAACGCATCTAATACTAGTCAAGCCATGCTCCTAATCCCAGTCGTTTTGAGACTGCGACCCTTTTCACCTGCGCATTCTGAGTGATAATTCATCCTAAGGAAGATGTTGATAGATAATGAACGAACTTGTTGCTTGATAAAGTTATTTCTCAGTAAATAATGGACGCATCTCGTGCCATTAGAGACGCTATTCATGTCTTCCTTTTCTGCTCAAGTAAAAAAGTTGCAGATTGCGTGGTGAGATCAAGGAATCACCACATTCTTGGAAACTAGCGTTTTTTTTCCCGCATTTACTGGAAGACATTTAAAAAAAAAAAGCTATTTCCGATTTACTTCTTTATTTTTATTGATTTAATTGTTACATGTTAAACCTTACAGAGAGAGAGAGAGAGAGAGAGAGAGAGAGAGAGAGAGAGAGAGAGAGAGAGAGAGAGAGAGAGAGAATGAAGCATGGAGCAACAATATGGTAAATTCACTGTAACGTAGTTCCATAATGAGATAATCACGACCTGTTTTCCAGTTTCTCTTCCATTTCACCATTCAGAGACCCACACTAAATATTTTCTATTATACCAGAGTTTAATTGGACGTTATTCATGTCAGTGCTTTTAAATTTATTTCTAAATACTTGCTGTCATTATGACAACATATTGTTTTGAATATGAACAGGGAATTAATGTCACAATTGGAATGCTATAGAGAAATGTCATGTTCCCGGCCATTTTTCGTGCAATGATTGTTCTGGATATATTGATAAAACCGAGAAAGTCTTTCTGTAAGTGTGCCTACTGCATTGCAAATTTCTTTTTCATTTTTATTTGCAGTGCGAGTGTGAGTGAGTATGCGAGGGTGTCTGTGTAATGTGTGTGTGTCTCTGTGTATATGTGTGTCTGTCCATGGGTGTGTGGGTGTGTGTATGAGGGAGAGAGACAGGCCGACAGACAGACTAATTAATATGATGTATTCAAATCTGTTGTTTATCCCAAGGGCTACAATCTTAATCTCACCGAATTACTAAATATATAAAACATGCTCAGTGATATTTAATCTCTTAAAAATTGAACATCAAAATGTTTTCAAGTTTCGGGTTTAGTTGGTTTCATCCTCTTTCGGAAATCATATTTCATTTTGGACTGATTCATAAACGTTCTCCCTCAATCGCTAACCAACGGGTGGCAAAAAATAAATGAATTTAAACTTTCAACTTCCTTAATGTAAGCATACAATAATATGATTTTAATTTTCATACCAGGATAAGTAAATATATCCATCAAAATATCACTAAAAGAGCAATTACGGTAAAATATGAAGAAATATACCAAACACGTGCGCACACACACACATATACTGGGTGTTTCGAAATTAGAGGCCACCCCCTCCGTCCCCCTCCACAGAACAATAGGACAGTTATGAAGTTTTCTGCTATAGCCTATCTCCAAGTAGATTATTTTAAATTTCTATTAAGCTATTTTTCATTTTACATTTCTTGTATTTTCAGACTGAGTGACGAAGTTAGATACAGCCATGGCTAACAGCTGTATTTAAAAAAAAGAAAAGGTACAAGAAATACTTAAGAACAGTTTTCTTCAAATTAGATTACAACTTGTTTTTTTAGTAACCCTTTTACTATCAGTTCACTACTGAAGGAGACTCCTACTTTTCCTGTAGGACTTCATTTGTTTATCTTTTACATGTTTACTTGTTCTAAGTGGGGTCTGCGATACGAAGGATTCAGTTCTCGCTGGCTCAGACGTAGAATTTTGGAACACTAAGGTCTTTCTGTCAGAACAAGTTTTCCTCTTTTAAAACGACCCTTTTCAGCTATAAGAGAGCAGTCTGGGACAAGTCTGTCCATTTGCTGACCTGGATTTTCAAGTGCTGTCTTTTTGCTAAACTACTGAGGGATTCAGAACCGATGAAGCACGGTTTTTCAGCAACAACTTTTTATCAAAGCATCGGATAAAGCTGAAAGTTGGCAAGTGTATATTTTATAACCCTACCTAATTTTTCAAAGTATATTTCACTAAGTTCGATAGTTTTGAATTTATAGAGTAAAATGAAGTATGAAGAAAATCACAGACAAGGATTCTAAAACAATTCGTGACGTAAACATATGACGTCATAGGCTCCGCCCATCCACCAGGTAGGCGGTGAATGGATATGCTTAAATGCTTAAAGAATTTGTTTCGACAAATTCGATAATGGCCAGCAGGATATGGCCCCCTGGTTGCAAGACTACGGCTTACCACTTTGTATTGAACGAGAAGACCTGGCAAGATTTAAGTGTGAATAGGTAATTATTTCTATGGTGGGTAATGGTTACTTGGCCGCCCCAAAAGTGCGGGGGCAGGAGCTGTTAGACAAATCGTCATTTTGAGGACCAGTCATTATTGATGGACCAGTCATTATTGATCTCGACGATGAAAACGTGGATGATGACCTCCTCCTCGAGAGTGACGACGACGAAGACATTTTGTAAATTAATTATGTATAGTGTTAGATGTTTTATTTGTACCTCTAAAACATTCTATTAAAACACAGTGATTATAACAATATGTTCCTCATTCAAACTGATTTCAATATATTTTCCTTTTCCATGCATATCAATATAAATCGTGTTACATTTGATTGATATTGAAGCAGGTAAATACAGCTTGCCCTCAAAATCTTGACTCCTACCAGTACCTTTTATTTGCAGCGAGTATACAAGCGCTGTTTAGGGTGTTATATGATATTAAAAAAAGAAAAAATAACAATGGGTTACATTAAGAAATAAAACAATGGCGTTTTTACAACTCTAACAATTAGAAATGAGGCATCATTGCTTTTCATTTTTTACTTCTAGTGACCGCTCCTGACATGCTGCAAACAGAAGGCTATAGTGTAAAACCTGAGATAAACAAAATGGATTGTCTTTTTGTATTCCCGCCCTGAATAGATGTAGATCTAACAAATGAGCTATAGACTGGTTCATTTATGGATGAACTACTTGCACTGAATTATTTGTAAAGTAGAAACAATACGAATATCAAGAAAATGGAAGAAATCCAAGCTAACAACTTAGTCTAACAACTGCTGTGGAAGTTGCAATGAAACCTCCACAAAATAATAATAATAATAATAATAATAATAATAATAATAATAATAATAATAATAATAATTTATATTGAGAATGATAATGCTATCAAGGGGACGATGTCCTTCGCCATCATTGATATCGCTGAAGCCTTGTATGGGTATTAAAAGGCCAAGAGAGACAAGGTCTACCCAATTGGATGGGTCTGGGAGTAACTATGTAGGCGATGACATATCTTCGAGGTACATGCTCATTCTCCTGGCTCAGAGTAGACAAAGCTCCACCTACATGGGATATTTGGGGAAACACAAACCTTCCCTTTTCTTGGTCAGCTAAATCAAAGTGAATTGCCATCGCCAAGTCTTTCAAAACGTTTTCCCTATGTCAGCTATAATGACGAGTTAACGTCATTATTGTGTTCAAAACCCTTACGAATGGCTCTGGCATGTCCATTTACCAGAACTATTGACTTGCAATAATTGGTAGGGTTATAAAATTTTCAACTTTCACCTTTATCCGATGCTTTGATTGTTGCCGAAAAACCGTGTTTCATCGGCTCTGAATCTTTAGTAGACCGGACCTTCTAATTTCACAGTCACTGGCTATAAAGAGGATGAAACCCGAACTGAACAGCAACTTGTCCGGTGTACAGCCATAGTAGTATGATTTCTTAGAAGGTACACAACAGGTCTTTAGCCATTTTGCTTTGCGTATGGTAGTTTTAGTTTACATTTCATCTTTTTTTTTATATTTGCGTTTTTTTTATGTTCATATCTTAACGATATATTTTCAGTTTATACTTTCTGTTCTTTTTTAAGGTTATAGTTAGACAATTAATTTAACTGGAATTTCAATGGTTTTTACGTTTTGTCAATAGTTTTCAGCCTCAAGATGAAGTTATATATCATGACAGCTGGTTGAATCAAAGGTTCTACTAGCTATATATATATATATATATATATATATTTACAATGTTATTTATTATATATATATATATATATATATATATATATATATATATATATATATATATATATATATATATATATATATATATATATATATATATATATATATAGTGAATGTTTGTATATTTGTCCGCTATAGAAATCCAAACCATGTTTGTATATTTTGACAGCCCCAAACAAAATTTTGCACACGGCCTCTATGTCACTCCAGAAAGGTTTATGACTCAAAACCATACCCCTACCCATATATGAATCACGGTGAAGTGATAAAAAGTCATAATATGGCTGCGTGCGACAAACGCATTACACGGTCAACATGGCAGAGGTGGGTGGATATCGTCTCCAAATACAAACACCTGAGTTCGACGGGGGATTTGTACATGGGAGCCGATATCCACTTATACCTCACTTGCTGGCCGCGTGGGTTAATGCGTCCACTGTAGTCCTGAGTTCTTGTCCTTCGCTGGTTCGAACGCACGGGACGAGGAACTTATTATCAACTAAAAAATTCCTCTTCGGTAACATATATGAAAATATATTATTTCCGAGGTAGAGAGAATTGGATATTAAAGGACGTTTGTAGCTTACTGATTGTATATGTATCACGGTGAAGTGATAAAGTCATATATATATATACACATATATAGTATGAATGTTGGTCTGATCCCCTGCTCGAACGCTTGGAAAATATTTGACGGGCGAGTTCTTAATGGCTTTACACACCTACGGTCTGGTGCAAGTGTTCGAGGTATCAAAAATGCAATATGCACTTTCTGTTCACTATTTTCTTTCCTTTAAGAGCTTGACTGTTTTCAGAGGTTCCAGTGGATCAGCCAAAGAATTTTAGTGACAGTGCTTGGTTCTAAATTGAACATGATTTCGTTGCATAAAATAATAGCAATGATGACTGACTCATTCACAAAAATGAAAGCAAGACCGAAAATGAAATGCAGCCAAATGACCAAAGTAAAAATCACAGTCAAAACTGTAACACATGAGAAATGAACAGTCAGATACAAAGACAATCAGGAAATAAATTTCGTAAATTAGAAACAGCACATTCTCACGCACACCTAAACAGGAATTACTTTGCTGTAGTTTCCCGGAGAAATAACTGAAACTCGAGTTAGTAAAGTCTACTGGCAGGAAAATGATTCAACATTGTTCCAATAACTTTCTTGTAACATGGATATTGAACCTTTGTACAAACCGAAGTTTACTTACATTATCATTCATTAACTGGATTTTTCTACTTCAATTTCTTGGCAACTGGGAGAATGGCGCTCTTTTCAACCATTCCTCTTAACATTCCTTCCTGGTGTCCTCCCAGTATCCTGTTACGAAATTTCCATTTTGCCTTTCAGGTATGGCATTCCAAATAGCATCACCAAGGGTTTAGAGGAATATGCATTACCATAGAAACTATATCCTATTTTTTTTTTTTTTTTTTTTACATGCAGCACTCTGTTTTTGGGTAACATTTGAAGGTCTGAATGGACGATTCCATAGCGAACGTCGTTGTATATAAAACATTCTAAATTTTCCAGATTTATTTTATTGATTTATCGCTTGTTTCAGTAATTGTTCATCCACTGAATTGATTAAGTTATTGATCTTAGAAGTAATGTTGATGATTAAAAATAAGTAAGAATTTGTTGTAGGTGAAGGATCTTGAACAGCTCTAATACCCAATTATGTATAATGAAACACAACAGCGCTTGTGATGCGATATGATATTTTAGCTCCTTCTGGATATAAACTTCCCTTTTACTGAATGAACGCCTTGCTTTAACCATTAAACTTCCCGAAAACTAAATACATTATAAGAAACAAAGTATAGTAGCCCATTTTCATAACATTTTTACCGATTAGAGAAAATATTGAAATCACTTTACATATTTTTAGCAATCGTAGGGTCTGTATCATGACATTTCCATTTTTCCCCTATTTCACTTTCTTTTACATATACGTGTTGAAATTCGAATGCTCTTTGAAACGTTGCTTATTAAAACATGCATTTTCTAACTTGTATTCTGCTCTAATTTTCTCGAAAAACCCACAACAATTTTTTCCTACGTCGATTTGTCTTACTCCTTTGCCAGTGCTCAGTTTTAGAACTAGAACTACTGTAACATTTCTTTGTGGGATTGACCAAGCTTTTCTACTTGAATTCCTCCTTCCTGTTGTATATCTTTCTCTGAACTAATGAAGCGTCATTAGGGCTCCTCTTATAATTATGAGCAACAGTAATGGTGCTCCTAAAGACTACGAATGCCTTGAAGGATTTCTGGCCATGAGCATCCGGCAAATATTAAGTCCAACGTACGATGGAGCAGATTCTCGTCTTGAAAATATGAATTTCCTGCTGATACAATTCTGGTGAAAGATAACAACAAAGGAGACTCTTTTCGACAATAATTTAAATCTATAATCATAATTATCTTTGTTGGAATAAATGATAACATTTTAACAGGCAATATTGCCTAAACGATAAGGATTCTGGTAAGCTTATGAGGATCTAATTGGAGAACAATATTATATTATGATAAAACTAGAGGCCTTAGGCGAGTGGTACTAATAATATACAAATCATATAACTCGAATCTGACAAAATTAGGCACATTTGAGTCAGTAAAAAAAGATTATACTGCAACTCTAATTTTGAAAATTTAGAATTCAAGGGAGCAGTCAATTCATGCAGTAAATCTTGCAATGGGAGAACAGTGCCCGATTGGGTAATTAATCTATAGAATATGACTTTTGTTGGAGTCCATCCTCATTACTATTGAATACACCGTCGTGATCCCTACCATGTTTCTCTTGAGGCTGGAAGCAACTTCACTTGACATTTGGAAAGCGTGGCAGGAAGGGCAGTGTCGGTACATAGTGCTATCCTACTTCCTATGACGCAATCGTATAGTTTATATGAGTTAAAACAACAAAGTTCCCAGAGTTTCTTACAAATCTGATTATGTAAATAAACTCCAACATTCAAATCAAGAATTAGTCTTATATTATTCTTTTATTATCCAGGTCAAAGTCCACACTAAATTATTTTGTTCATGTCGGGAATCAACCCATTACAAAAGTCCTTTTGGTTGTGCATGGTTAGATCTAACAAAATGTCGCAATTTCTTAGTAATAGTATATCCTGTTTGGCTGTCAAAAAATTATTTAAAAAACTATATGTTCTGATTTTTATTTTTTGAAAGGCACATGCTATACTACATTCCTCTGTTAAAGTATCTCTGCACTGCAAGACTGACCTGAAATCTTTAACATATATTCAACTCTTTTGTCCCATTTTCATGAAAACGAAAAGCAAAAATAAACTTTCATTATGATAGTTTTATGAATAATAAATACTCTTCTTATGTTTACAGCAAATAAAGAGGCTACGTGTTTCTATGCAGCTCGAATTATTTATATTTATTTTGTTACGTCAAGTTTCATGTTTTTTTTTTCTTATTAAAACGCTGGTGACCTATACCCAGTGTCAACTATCTATCCCTTTAAACAGATACCATATGTTGTTGATTTGCAATAGATGTTAGTAAATGTCATGTTCTTTTACGCATATGATGAGCTTTATTTCTCTCAGCCCCAGGGTCGTGCTGTCTAATGTACCAGAATTAGACAGATTTTTATACGCACAAGATGAAATAATTTAGATGTTTATGTCTTCGTTAGCAAAGTGCGCTAAATACAAACACGTCCACAGAAGGACTGTGCTTGTCCTTCTATTTCTCAGTTGCAATAAAGAGAGAGGAGAGCGAGAAGTTAAGAGGTCATCATAGCTACTGATAACATATATGCATCTGACATCAATCTTCAAGGTAAGGGAACGTTCAGATTAGTATTTTTTATGTCTCATAGAAAAGGCTAGTATTCCACGTAGATAAGTAGATATCTATATCAAGACTCCACATTCAGAATAAAGGTAAAAGTAGTCATTTTTGTTGAATGTAAATATCCCAAAATGTAATTATCAATGTTTATACCGCTAAGTAGTCAGGATAACATATAATTGCTTCATATATTTGTAATTTCTATATATTACAAACTATTTTATTTTACTGAATCGAACTGTGCTAAATTCTGAGATCTGATAGGTGGGAAATGTCTTTCAGATGCGTCACTAAAGCTCATATTCGCACAGGTTTCTATTACGGCCATTGACTAGATATACGTACATAATAAGGGAACATTTCATTTGTTGAGTGCAACGGTCAACCGTCTTCTTGAAGTTGTCAGGGACAATCTCTGGCCTCCTTCTTGACCCTTCAGCCCAGTTCTGCTCTGGGCAAATTGAATTGCACAGTTCTCGATAAAAAAAAAAAATACCACTAGTCTGAGCATTCTTTTGAATTAATAAGACAAATTTGATATGGGTTTTTTCATGATTTTTTCAGAAAACCTTCCAAAGTTTGGCAGAAGCTGGAAAGTAGTCTGGACGTAGTAAAATGGAAAAATGAAAGGAAAAATTTCCAATTCAAACGCTTGAAAGCTTTAGTGAAATATATCTAAAATTTCATATCATTTACCTGAATAATTTCTTTAAGGAATCTGATAATGCAAGTCTGCAAAGGAAATGTTTAGACAGGATTACATTATGTCTCCGTCTCCAGTGAAATAACACAATAAATGTGTATATATATATATATATATATATATATATATATATATATATATATATATATATATATATATATATATATATATATATATATGATTATTATAACTTTTGTACGTGATTCATTTATCACACATTACAACAGGTGAAAAATAAGAGACGGGGTGTAGGTCCTGACCGGTTTCGACTTTATTTCCAAGCCTTCGTCAATGCCTTGGAAATAAAGTCGAAAACGGTCAGGACCTACAACCCGTCTCTTATTTTCCACCTGTGGTAATGTGTGATATATATATATATATATATATATATATATATATATATATATATATATATATATATATATATATATCTCTTAAAATACTTCAAAACAACCCTACCCAGTACGATGCTAAAACGTGACTAAACGAAAAGAAAGTGTAACAATTACAAAGCAAACAAAGATGTGAAAGACGTCGGGGTATTTAACGAGGGAACGAGTGCTTTAATTAAAATTAACTCTAAATTCGTAAGCGCGTCCTCGTGTTGGGCTGAGGCTATTATTTCGAAGTTCTTTACATCAATATGCGTTTTGCAGGGTGCAGAGTGATTTCTGATGTCCGATAATTCACTCCTGGACAATCTGCATCCCGTTCTGTAACTAACGCCTTGATGGCTACAGACGCCAGCTCGCACTGGGGAAAGTGTATTTGTAAATGACGTTAGATGCTAGTCACTAGAGACGGACTCAGCCTATCTTTAGATCTGAAAAGGGACCCGGGCGTTAGAGGGTTTTCCGGGATAAGCTTAATATTTACAAAAGGAAAATCTTGGTTAATGACCTTTGTAGCTTTTTTCCGGAAATCATCATTGAAAAGTAAGGGAAATTTAGCGTGGATTTCTAATTGGGAACATTATTAACCAACAACTTCCTCAAAATTCTTTAAAAAAATGTTTTATCGGGAAACAATTATTTCTAAAAAAAAAAAAATACTGTCAGGAACTCAGTTTCACTATGGAAGGCCTGAAAGACGAAGCCAGAGTAGGGTCCTGTGGAGGTGTGTAAAAATAGCATTTAATTTAAAACTAAAATGACACGTGCTGTCAAAATTAGTACCGAACCCAGTAAAGGTGCTCTTTCTGCATATACTGGTATGGAAACCCTCTGAGTCCCTTGAAATACGTAGGTCCAGGAAAGGGAGGGATTTGCATATTTCCTCCTCTATGGTAAAGTGAATATTGAAGTGCTGTGCATTAACAAAATCTAAAAACAGACGAGACTGAAATTCACGTCTAAAAAAGAATAAATGTGTCATCCACATACCGTCGATAAAATAGGGGGGGGGGGGGTCGGAATTGGAGGAGCATGAATCTAAACACAAGTGGAAGGGATGGCGATGGGTAGTCTACTCGGCCCCACGCTCCCCAACATCTCTATGAACTCCCCGGAAGAGTCAGTGTTAGATTCATGCCGCCCCAAACCAACATTTACAGGACTCGCAACTGAATTTTTTCTCATTCATTCCTACAGTGTATAAATGTAATTTAGTCTTTACACTCGTATCCCGTACCTTTGACATTTGTTCAAGTTATTTTAGTCTTCATTCAGAATTCCAGTTTAGAAAAGAAATGCTTCGTAGAAACGGTTTTAATATTGCTTTCATGGATACATAAGTTGGATTTCTATTTAGCGATTCTTGGTAAATTAAAAAAAAATTTAGCAAAGCATTTTCCATTACGGCTAACTATAACTCGTAATATGGAGGCTCTATTTTGGTTTATGACTTTTTTTTTAACATTTCATGATAAATTAAACCTCGTTAGCTTTACAATGAGATCAAATTAATTAAGGGAGCATAAAACAAAAGTTTACACGGAGCGATGAAAAGAATTACCGCCATGCAAATTCGTGCCGCCCTTGGGTGCAGTGAATCTGTCACAGACCAAACCTGATTAAAAAAATCTCAAAAGTTCTCCATCAAGTGTATCTCTTGCATTAGACATAATGCGAACCAAATGCTTCGGCCTATTAACTATTTTGAAAGTCTAAATGTAAAACGATTATCAAAAATATTATATGACAGTCCAAAATTAGCACCAAACCTTACACATGTCAAGTAAATATTGCATTGACTTAAAAGTTGGTCCGAGTGAAATAATATCATCAGCACAAATCAGAATAAAGGAACACATTCCCCACACCTCAACCAACTTCAGCCGAAGTAAAGCAATTAAATTGAGGCTACCCATGTAAATAGCAAAAGGGTGAGATTATATGATTTTTTCTGGCTTCACCCCATTTCATGCAGCAAATTTAGTAGAGTATAAGCTGTTGAGAGAAGAAGAATAAGCTGTATCAAATGCTTTCGAACAATCGAGCAGAGTAGCTATTGTACTAGAAGTATGTGTGAATCATAATATTCAGTGGTTTCCTTTACAGTATATGTACAAAACAGTTTAGAAAAGTCCTTTTTATATGCAAACTGCTAGTCACTTGATTTTAAGACATCTTTGAAATACTCAATAAGTATATAGTTTAAGATTTTACAAAAACTGCTCTTCATCCCAATGGCTCTGTAGTTATCAGGACTTGATATGCATTTTCTTTTACTTTTAACTAACAGTGTAAGTGTGACAACTTAAAAATGTCATTGTTCACTTCATGACGTCACATAATAGTCAAAAGGAATGAAACAAAAATAAACAAATGCCACAGTTCTCGTCTTTTTTCTTGATCTAGTTTTCTGATAGCCGACTCCACCATTGATGGAGTGAGAGAATAAAAGAGCGTATTAGTTTTACCTGGACACTTCTGATAGTCTTTGAATATATTACCTTGCATCTGCAACAAACGCGAGGACAATGAATTGGCAGGCTGTTCACTAAATAGGGACTGTTATTTTTGTTGTTGATGAAAATGCCACACGCTTCCCCAATTGTTTTTCTGTGATTTATATTTGAAAATAAAAGCGGATTGGCGTGTATGGAAGTCCAGTTGCAGACTGGGGAAGCATCATGAAAAGCATGACATTCAAAATCAAAATTTAGCACTGTTCTCGCTTCAACAGTATGTCTGCTTTTTCATATTTTTTTCATATATTCATAATTCAGGTACTTAAAATTTGTACAATTTAATGATACGAGATTCAGAGCACCAAATCCCATTGCATACAGTGATTTATAAGAATAAAATTTCTGACAAACATAACTGTTTAGAAAGTATATTATTTTCTTATATTACAAGTATCACGTCTCCTGGATACAAACCTTTTTACCGTTACTCCTTTCGACCATAAATCATCATCCAACACTAATTTAAATTGCCCTCGTTAGACACTCAACCTTAAGAGCTTCTACACTATCTTGGCAAGATAGAAGGTCCACTCTTTGGTTAGTGAACACATCATCATGTTCCCATAGTCTTTTCTATATTGCTAATTCGTTTTAATAGGTTGGTAATATATTACTCCTCGGGATTAAATCTAGGTATGCGATTCAGATTTCTTGCAACGAAACGTATAGGAACTGCAGTTGCATCCAAATCACCAAGCGCACACAAGATATTGTCAAGATTTGCATCACTTGCCCTTCTCTTCTCAGTTAGTTTTTGTCTTGGTAGCTGAAAGGTATTGCGTCTTTAAAGTGACTCCGAAATGTTCTTTTGGCTTCATTCACTTCATCAGCATTGTCGAAGCCAATAGCTGTCTTCTTGCTGTGGTCATTTGTACATATGTCACAATAAAAAAGAAAAAAAAACTAATAATTCATTGGTAGCCATCTTTGTTTAAAAATACTTTTGAAGAGGTGAAGAAGGAAAACATCAGGCAGTTGGTGAAGTCGTTTTCCATAGAAAAAAAAAAAACCAGCTTTAACATCCTCCTCATTAACGTGCATGCACGAACTGGAGAGTTTTTCAAGAGGGTTCCAAATACTGTCACTCACTGAAGTCTTATATGCTATAAATAACAAGAAAAACGTTCTTTGTCAGGGGCTAAGTTTCCATAATTCCATAAAGTTCTTTTGGGGATCTTCCTGCATGAGAATCTAGAAAATGCTGACATTAGAAGTCCTTGTTTGGTAAAATATTATGATTATGATATGATATGAGGTTGAAGACTGAGATGGTATGGGCAACTGATAACGGAGAATGATGCGGAAGAAGTGGAGATGGCTTGGGTGGAACATGCTGGGACTGAAAATCAGGAGGGGAGCAAAGATGGGAACTGATAAAGTGAAGGTGGATTCCCTAGTGGAGGAAGATGCTTTCAATGGACATAGAGAAGATGTCTCAAGACAGTCGACCCCTTATGTTAGGGATAAACTGTGGAGATTAAGCCTAAGAAGTCGTGAGTAGTAGGATAATCCAGAAAATGTATGAAATCAGGCAGGTCAATAAAATCTTGATATACACGATCGTCTGAGCATCAACAACCATTGAGTACCTTTCTCCAGTACTTGGGGGACAATGTGACAAAGTGCTTTTTGTAATCATCTCTCAGAACCACTGCTGGACACTATATTTTACTTGATGGCGATAATTTCTTTTTTTTTTTTTTTAGAATAGTTGAACAAAAGAAAAAAGTAAAAATATGAGTTGGAATATGTCAAACGCAGAACACAGAACTTTCAAACATAGTGGAGTAGGAAACGCTAAGGCGGATAATATTAGAGGGAACCAAAAACCTGGAAATGAATCTAAAAGTAAAACTCATTTATAATTATTGCTAAAGAAAATGGGCATTTCTATATAGAGGCAGAGCGCACACAATTTTTTTTATGGAGAAATTTTCTGTATGAAGGATATCTTATATTGTAAGCCAATCATTTTATCAACAATTGGGCCACAAATGAAAGGTGGCAAAGAAAAAAGTAACATTCATTCCTTCATATCACCAGCTCTTGATTAGTGTTTTAATGGTCAAAATATTTTTTCCAGATATCTTATCGTCATGTGGGATTATGTCTTTGAATATTACCCCGATTACTTTCCCCAGGAGATCAGTAGATGAAAACTGATAAAGTTAATATATTGTTCAAGGAAGTGCGGCCTAAGTCATCACAGAGGGATAATTAATAAAAAGACGAGTTCATCTGGTATTAGGTTCATAAATAATGCAACACTCCTGACATGACATGCGAAAATTCATGAATAAAAAAAAAAATCTTAAATAATACAGACTTAATTTCTTTTTAAATCATAGAACAACTTCTGAATTTTGGAAAACGGAAAAATAACTTAAATTAAATTCGATTTTGATGAAATTATAAATATATATATATATATATATATATATATATATATACATATATAAATATATATATATATATATATATATATATATATATATATATATATATATATATATATATATATATATATATATATATATATATATATATATTGAAGGCGAATTCCGTTGGAAGTTCGACGGCACCTGGTGTTGACAGATCGCAAGATGAAGACGAACATTTAGAAATCAATAGGATATATATCTCGGATTTTGTTGGTACCAGGAGAGAAATGGGAATTTGAATATTGTCTAAATTCTTTCATGATTTTTGTCGGGCACGGCCATTAAAATGAGTAAACGCATTTTCTTGGCTAAAAGGATGTGATAAGGAGAAAATCTTATCTGGAATTCCAATGGTAGTTGAACATCTGTAAATAAATATCACTGGATTCTTTAATTACATAACCAACAGTTTAGATACATTATTTTCCTGAAATTGATAAAGAGGGCCTAAAAAACTTGAATGATGTAAATAGCGAAGTAAAAAGGACCTGATGCTAAGTTCTTATTAGTAAGATCAAGTATTTTGAAAAGGAGGTAAAGAGGACGAGATGAAAACACGTTATTAAGGAACGTTCTCAACACAAGTATTTTAAAACAACAAAATTTTTAATGACTATTTTGAGTGTTATTTTGCGAAAATGCATGAGCAAAAATGTATATTTTTAACTTGCATATTTCAAATTGGATGATTCATGACAAAACCTTTTGACAAACTGAAACAAAACTAACATTGGGCATTTCCTCTGTATACGTCAGAATTGTACAACTAAGAAGAAGATAAGAAGAGACTTAATTCAGCATGAAAAATAAATTTTAATTGCGTAGCGGAAGATCCAAAGGAATTAAATCTTCGAGGTATGAGTAACAAAAGCATTTCTGATTTTTAGTTTTCTTTAAAAGAAAACTACTGAGATGGCTTGTCTGTCCGTCCGCACTTTTTCTGTCCGCCCTAAGATCTTAAAAACTACTGACATTAGAGGGCTGCTAATTGGTATGTTGATCATCCACCCTCCAATCATCAAACATACCAAATTGCAGCCCTCCAGCCTCAGTAGTTTTTATTTTACTTAAAGTTAAAGTTAGCCATAATCGTACTTCTGGCACAGTTATAGGTACCAACAACACATGCCACCACCGGACCGTGGCTGAAAGTTTCATACAGCATTATACGCTGAACAAAAAACTCGAGTGCGCCAAAGAAACTTCGGCTTTTTTTTTTTTACTTGTTTAATTTGGATTTGATGCAACATATTCCATTTATGTTACTGTTGGATTAGAGTTCTTTTCAAGAACCGAAATATTGCCAAGACAAAAGAATGTGGGCTTTGAACCTCTGTTGACAGCTGAGAAAGTTTCACATATTTACCTGGAACATTGATATATCGTTGCTGACCGACTTTTGAAGTGCGCGATGACAAGAAAACTCATTTTATAGAACGGAATATTCTGAAACTAAAGTGTGACAAAGAATTGCCCAGAAATAAATCACCGCACATATTAATGAGGCCCAGAAAATATACAACACATACAATGCTTCTTTTTGAAGGACAAAAGGCTCTTGTCATTTGAATGTCCTTTAAAAATCGATTCAAATACGGGTAAACGAGTAAGGTGGGATAGTAAAGGAACTAGACGAGTATTAACACTGGGAAATTCAGGCGTAACTGCATCAAGCATTGTAAGACAAGGCTGCATGCAAACTAGATGCTTTGAGGTAACCTAATAAGACAACATCTAAATAGGTTTCCTTCAGTGAATAATCTCATGAAGCATCTTAAAATAATTCAAAGAAAGGAATAAAGATTTTCCTGATAGACTGAGTGACTCCAGAATAGGAAGATTAACACATTTCTGATTATTAATCTAAAGATTCTCTCAAAGCTAAAATACCAAGTATTGCTACACCTCAAAACACAGGTGTAGAAGAAAGCAGGAAACAAGGTGATTTGGTTATAATAACACTTTCCAGCTAGACAGAAAATATTCGAGATATACCTTCGTGACTTTTATGTAACTGTCTTATCCTTTTTAGCCATTTAGCATTCTAAGCCAGAGACAAGTCTAAGATAAGCTCTGCACTCTTCATTACATGACCTGGCTGTATTTGTTCGCAATGCCAGGTAGTCTGTAACTGTAAACAGAGTAGTATTTTCTAGCATCAGGTTTAATACAACTCAGTTTGTTAGGAGTTTTATTTTGGCTACGACTAAAATATAGTGTGGAATAGTTTATCTAGAGCAGTTGTGGAATCCTCTGATCTCCTACTATTTGAGCGAGGAGCAAATTCTTCCTGTTCTTTTTTTTTATTTTGTTCCCTCATATTTGTTTATTTATCAGCTTTGCCTATAACTTGTCTCTCTCTCCAGACTGATTTCCCTTTGGAATCCTCTTGGCCTTCCTGGCCGCTGATTGGGCAGCAATCCATATAAATACCACTGTCGTATGTTAATAAATCAGAACTGTAAGATCTCTCGTGTTAGTCATCCCGCTAAAAATGTTTAGTACGGTAGTTCTGCAGTGACGAAATTCATTCCTACATTTAGAAGTAAATTTAGCATAAAGTATTTTTTTCCCAGGATGCACCACTCAAATTTCTTAAGGTATGATCTTTAATGCTTTGCGTAATCATTTATTTTGTTTGATTCAGCCCCCTAGGATCAAATAGCATAGGTGGTTACGAAGGGGTACTAGAATCAGAAATAAGCGAAAGAAGGTATCTATCTGATATATACAAGCAGAGCCTGCTTAGTATAATACAGTGTTACAAAAAGAAAATGGATATTCTTTAGAACGAGTTATATAGAAATTTATATATATCCACGCTAGTGGATGAGACAATGATGAGACAATACATAAAAGATGAAATGAAAAAAAAAACTAATATTATAAGAAGTGCACGTTTTTATATCTTTAATTAGAAGTAAATTGTGCCACTTAAAAGTAGGGAATGATATCAGTATATTGGCAAGCATAGAGTGTAGTAAAAAAAAAATAGCACTAAAGTCAAATAGCCAAAGACACTATAAGAATACATATTCAGAATTTCTAACTTTGGCAACAGTTGTTTTTCAAAAATTTAGCATGTATTCTCCAATGGAGGAGCTCTCTCATACTAATATAGTTTGTCACTTTGGCTTTTAAATTAAATATAGTAATATATCGTTTTTAGCTTCACACTGAATTTGTTTATTTTTATACCAACATGCCAAAATGCAGGATATCTGTTTTTTTTATTAATTGCTCACGATACCTTCATCATTTTTCTATAGCCTGAAGTTACAAAAAATCTGTGCTAGATCAATAGGGAGTAGCCTAACTAGTGAACAAACATCCGCAGTACATATATTCAGAGAAATCGGACCAACAAAAGCAGAATACTAATTGCAAGATCGTGATGTTCCTTTGGAAAGTCATACAAGATTTCCGTTTAAAAATATATAAAATGCAGGAGCGTCATATTGTATTATACATGAACCAAAGTTCATGATCCCCTATAATTCTTCTTATCTATTTAATCTCGGTATATAATTAGCCACCATTTGATTAGTCTCATGAACAACAGTAATTGCACAATAATTTAGCACGAAAGTTTAAATTAAGGCCTAAATTATGCAATGCATTGAGGGATAATGTTTTAGTTAATATTCTTCATTCATGATTGATTTGTTGCAGAAATAGTGGAAAGCTTTTGATCCCCCTCGTGTGGGAAATTGTATACTCTATGTGAATGGAAATGTGACCATAAATCTTTGTGAGCGTGATGTAAGATCAGGAAATATATATCATTTTGATTATTCTGATATAGAACACCAAGTTCCTTAAAGAATAAGCAAAGTTGGAAAATTACTCAGAAGGCCTCTGTTACTGAGGGACTGCGTGCTTGTGATTAATTATTTAACTCAAAAACAATTATATACATTTTATAATAAATATTTTAACACTCACACACGCGCGTTTATTAAAACTTTGCCGAATTTGCCGATTGGTTCGAATCTCTTATCCTACTCTGCTATACTGTAAATTTCCACGATCGAATTTCAGTTTAATTTCCTAATAAGAAATAGTTCACTCCTAGGTTGAACTTGTCAGTGGGACTTTTGAAGACCCATACAGACAGAATTTCTTCTATTGCGCAAATAATAAGGTTGAGAACAGTTTCATTACTGATATTACATAAGAACACTTTTATATATGAAGTATTTTCCAGTATTTCATACAAAAAGCAACGTTTTTGCATATCAACAAAATTCAGCGGACTGAAGATCCAATTACAAGATTTAAGAATCCTTTCTCAAAAGAGACAAGGAAAGAAATCTGCAATGGGAATCTGGAAAATGCAAACTGATGACATTCGAATAACATGAGATTCTTGTGCTAAAACTTGTGGTGTTTTTACAAGGAAAGTGAAAGATATTTCTTATTATAATGCATCTATCTATTTTCATCAATTACCGCTCATTGAAATTAACTTGTTAATACTGAATATCTATTGCTTTACTCCAAAATTAAGTTGAACGGAAATATGATTCTCCTTTCGATAGTTTTTTGGTTTTAATAATTGTTCAGTATCGAGGGGTCAGAATTTTACTTGTTTATATTCAACACACAATGTGAGTCTCTGTCAGCAATTCATTAACAAGAATTTTGTTATTTTTGGAAAAACTTTACCTCATACTGTCAGTCGAGTCTTCTACAGGAACACAATTAAATAAGAATGTACCGAGTGGTTTAGTTTATTTTTCAGTATATTTTCTAGGTACAATGGTGAAAATACTAAAAAAGAGTTACAAAGTAAGCAAAACAATTCATAAACATCATAACAACAGTTGTTAAAATCAAGAAAATTTGTTCAAACTAGAGCCAAAGGTAGAGATCAGATCAGCTTGTGATTATACAGAAACAAGCTAAAAATATTTTTATTAGTAAAGTCGTCACGTTTGAACTTTCCATGTCTTAAATTGATTAAGTCACAGTGATATTTGATCAAAGTAGAATCACTTTTATTTCTTTAAGTTCTATTGTTAAAATATAAAAGAACATTAGCCACATCCCAGTCAGTCCTATGATAAAAACATTTGATTTGTATATATGATGAACTCGAACTTTGTCCTGTTCATGCACGAAAACGGCTCTGTTTAATTCTGATTGTTAAAAACCTCCCTCTCGCAGTTGTTTCTCTTTCCTTTGTTGTTGAAAAGATTTTTAAGCTTTTCTGTACAATCGCGTACTGAACTGGTCTCTACTTTCTGCACTGGTTTTAACGCGTTTCCTTGACTCTAACTATGCTTGCTACAGTTTCATTCTGCTTTTATGCTTAATTTATAATTCTCTTTTAGTGTTTTTAAAATTGCACTTGGGAAATATGTTGCAAGAACACGGAAGCGTTCAGTTCATTCTTCTTTTATTTTATTCCAGTGGCCTCATATATATATATATATATATATATATATATATATATATATATATATATATATATATATATATATATATATATATATTCTGAGGTGGTTGAAAGAATGAAAATGGATTGTTTAATTAACCGTCTTGAAGGCCAACACAAAGCGCTCAGAATGTAAGCAATAAATGTAATGAATAAACTGACTTACCTTGATATCACATCTAAGTAAATAGAGAATTAGAGGTCGCCTTAGTAAATTGTAACCAGTAAATGCCTTAAATTGAATTTGTCTACAAATGAAGCAATCAAGAAATTAATGTTTAAGGGCTGACTTAGTAGCAAGCAAGCACGTACAAGGTGCAATAAAAGCTCGACACTGTGTAGCAAATTGCTGAATCTGAAAAGGCTACCACCCCTGAAATAGTTCGACACTTATATGCCTTTAATGCGGACTGATTAAAAGATTTTTCGTTGTTAACGCAACTGGTTCATAAAGGGGGGGAACTGTCTAGTGCCCTGAGACTGCGTAATCAGAAGACTTTTGCACATGGCAGGATGGCAGTTAAACATCAATGTTATTTTTGTTCACAAGGCAGAGGCAGACTGTTCGAAGAGCCAGGTAACAGGGTTCTGGAAGAGAATTCCAGGTTAGCATTCAAATCCAATGATTGTCTCTCACATAAAATTACTTATGCATGGGGCGTCGCATTCTATTTGCTTTCTTGGGTTGGGCACAGGACATTGGCTATCTGAAAGCAGTCACACAACCAGCGAAAGGTTGTTTGGAAAAATGGTCTTATAGCTAAGCCCTTAAGGGTCGGTATAGTGACCCACTTTCGGCCCTGATTGGCCCTTTTGTCCCTAACGGCTATCTAATCCTGCCAACATCAGATGATGCGGGTGCTAAGAGGATGCTATGTTTTCCCCCAAAACCAGGTGATCTGGGGTGTAGGCCTACATAAGTTCACCCCCCTTAATGGCGTCTCCTCCAGTCGCCATTTAATTTGAATCTCTATCTAACAGGCTGAAGGGACGAATGGTATATATCTGAG
>NC_089789.1:3794068-3806568 GCF_040412425.1 Macrobrachium rosenbergii | reverse complement strand
AAATTGGCGCCGTGGCAGACTGGTTTAAATCTTTAAATTAAAAATATCAGGCAAAGTTATCCCTAGTTTCATCGTAGTAATCTGTTTCATTTTTCTCATTCTACAAGGTATGAACTTATGAGCTTTCCTTTATGCACTGAGTTTAATGAATATAGATATTCAATTTGGATATTTCATGTCAATTAACTACATGACTCTGACTAAACAAAAAAACTTAATAATCTGTTGCCTGTATTTAGAAGGGTGGGGGACAGAGAGTTTTGCATACGAGGATAAAGATTATAAGTTGCTATTAACAGGGCTTTTCAACTTCGGATTACATGAAGCGAGGGATGCATTACGTTAAACTCAAGCTATAAAGCTTGGGTGTATTAACAATGGATAAAAGTGTTTCAGCATATTCCCTTGAACCATGACATTTCATCCCTCGGTTTGGCTTAAATCTGTCCTTCTGCTCAGGTTATTAACCAACAACTTTTAAACCGTGTAACTTGAAAATATGGAGTAAATTCTCTTGGAAAATGCTTCTGATTCGAAAACTATTCTGTCGAAGATATATCTTCGTTTGATTTATGATCAATATTTGCATGATTTTTCTCTGTGGAATATGACCTTCAGAACTCGGCAAGGATAGTAATGTGGGAAAAATGGCCAACGGAAAATCCTAACTTTTATTTTACGAGTTGACTGTAACCTAAGTCGCATATTGAAATTTGGTTACAAATGGCCAGGAACCATAATTACAAATTACAGCAGTATGAATGAATGAACAGGTAGATGAATTAAACCTCCAATATTATTATTTATAACAATGTTTCTGCTTTAGTCTGTCTCTATGAACTGATCTATACTAACTTAACTAAAACTCACAGTAGGAGATAATGTAGAGAGCAGACACTTTAAGCAATGCTAGCTGGAGTCAGCTGCAGCCCGCTTCTCTATCCTGTCAACAGTTAAGAACAACGTCGATCTCGTGGAAAAACTAAATGGCGTAAATGTGAATTTTGATTTTAAACACGTAAGTTTTGATGTAACTCCATTATTTACTAGGGTTCCTGTGCATGATCTTTTATCCTTTTTAAGTGAAGAACTAGGTAAGTTTGATTCATCTTTCCCTTCAGAAATGATAATTGAATTGATCAAACTATGTGTTATTGACAGTATATTTGTATTTCAAGAGAAATTTTATATTCAAAAGTTTGGAATGGCCATGGGGAATCCCCTTTCACCTGTAATAAGTAACGTATATGAAAGGTGATTGATACCTCCTATACTTCCGAATGGAGTTATTTGGTACCTTTATGTTGATGACATTGTGTGTGTATGGCCACTATCTGAGGATGTAGAAATGTTTCTTTATAAAGTTAATGGATTAGTGCCTTCAATTAAATTTACTTTTGAAAAAAGAGAAAGATGGGGTTTTACCATTTCTGGATTAATAGAAGATTTCAATTTTCAGTATATGGAAAATCTACAAATATCTGCTCATATATTCATTAATATTCTAATCATGGGGAACAGGACATTTTCATCAGTCTTTCGCCACACTCTGCGAATATGTAGTCCAGAATTTTTCGAACCTGAAATTGAGAAGATTTATCGACGAAGCTTTTGAGAAGGCTAGGAAAAAAATTTTCTCGTTAAGAGAAAAAACACCTTTTAACACAGAGAGCGTATTAGTTTTAAAAGAAATTTAAAGTATTGCCTAAGTTGCCCAGAACTTACAATGTAAACGTGGTTTTTACTAATACTGATGCAGTGAAAATATGGTGATTAAAAACTTACAAAACCACAGAAGGTTGTACAGTTTATATGAGGTTCTATGTAGGGATTGTTCAATGAGATATATTGGTCAAATTGGCAAGGCTCTAAATGTACGAGTAAAGCAACATCACTGCTATATTTTTACGTAAAATGAAACTTGATCATCATATTGCCTGGCAGAAGTGCAGATTTATAATTGCTTGTAATGATTATATAATATATATATATATATATATATATATATATATATATATATATATATATATATATATATTATATAATCATATATATATATATATATACACACACACAAACATTAAGATACAAATGTATTTAAAATCCAATTGCTATCGGAGTATCACAGAAAGGGAATTATAAGTGATAAAGTATATCGAACACTCAATAGTACAACCAAAGACTTACACTTACACACACACACACACACACATATATATATATATATATATATATATATATATATATATATATATATATATATATATATATATATATATATATATTAAGCTACAGATACCAGCTGATATCGAATTCACTTCCGTACGGGAAATAAAAAGCTCATCTGGCCCGACCAGGATTTGAACTAAGAAATGAAGATATCTCTACTCAGTGCCCTTTTTGTTAACCAGAGATGACAGTGAATTATCCGTTTAGCCATTTAAAGAGAAACCTCTTGATGATCCATGCACATATCTAATCAGAGAGAGAGAGAGAGAGAGAGAGAGAGAGAGAGAGAGAGAGAGAGAGAGAGAGAGGGGGGTTATTTCTGCAACGTTAAAAGGTACGATAAATGAAGTGAAGACAAGTTTTCTTAGGTAACAGAGAAGTAATAAAATTATATATGGAGATGGCTAAAAAAAAAAAAAAACTGCACCAGAATTAAAGATTATCTACGTGTCAGAAATGTGTCTGTTGTTTATTAGATTTCAAGCATCGAGTCACCGGGCGATAAGAAGATTTGTAGGTACAGGTGTGTAAGACGAAAGAATAAAAGCAAATCATGCTATGCTAATGTTATATGCAATTTAGGGAAGGACAAAAAAGAGTTTCATGGTTAATTGCATGACGAAATGCGAGATCATTCGTTGGTGTTCAAAATGATGAATGCAGTAGTCAACAGCTAAAAAGAAACTAAAACAAATACATCAGATATAATAATTATTAGTTCATAAAAATGAGTATGCACTTTAACAGAAAAAGAAAGGTGTATGAAACAAAACAGAGAACTTCAATAATGAACAAATGGATCTCAGAGTAAAAGATGCAAATGAAGAGACGCTGTCTGATGTAAATGCAGGCTTGTGTCGAGAGATTTAGCAACTGGAACGGTTTTTTTTTAATAAAGAGGGTGGAAGTGAGGCAGATCTGAATAATGGAAGAGAGAAAAAGAGGAGGACTGTTGCAAAATCTAAGGGTAAAATGGCGCAAGGAATGAATAAAATTGCATGTGAGATGTAACGGGAAAGGGAAAGACGAAGTTGGATGTAAGGGTAAGTTCAAATGGCATTGGTGATGGATAAGAGTGAGCTAAGGTTAGTTCGTCACAGAAAAGTGATGAAAGAATATAATAGTTTTAGTCATGTAAAAGAAAGGGTAGATTGAATGATTTAGTGACATTATTACTTAGAAAGTTTTAAATTAAAAATCCTGTCTGGCGACCAGGTGTGTTGAGGATAGGGGCACTAAGGGTAATGTTTTCAGAGCTATAAGACACCACTATGGACATTGCACTTGCTTTGTCTATCTGTCTATTTATCTATCTATATATATATATATATATATATATATATATATATATATATATATATATATATATATATATATATATATATCTTCGTTTTAACTTGTTTTTTCCCATTTTTATATGGGGTAAGCATGATGCCTTCTTTTTGAAGGACTTCTGATTTGGCGTTGGGGTAGGCCGTAGCCTCGATCGGCTACCCTGCCTGACATTGCTTAGACCCCGGTAACGATGAGTGCGTGTATCGTACCAATCCCCAGCTCCTTTCTCCCAGCAGCGAGGAGAACTGGGCGGTTAGGTCGGCAGTTCGAGACGTGTGAGGTGTCTGTTACGTTTTTTAGAAGATGTTGGAGTGGCTTTGTTTATGTGTGTATTAGTCTGTAACACCCATTTGCTTTCAGCAAACCTATTCGTTGATTACATATGTAATCCCGGGGTGTCTACACGGATAGCAAAGTGTCCGCCTTCTCTGACCAGTCGGCTGCGGATTTGAACCCGCGCCATGGACCTCTACGAAGTCCTAGGCCGCTGCTCTACCGACTGAGCCATCGAGGCTCTATATATATATATATATATATATATATATATATATATATATATATATATATATATATATATATATATATATATATATATATATATATATATATATATATAAATGGATATATGTATGTGTGTGTGTATGTGCCACAATTACTCTGAAACGCACTGAACAATTTCAACTGAACTTGGTATGCACATGGATTAATATCAATAAATCAGCACTGTGGGGATTAGGCATCACTAGCAACCAAAGGGTACCAAAGTTGGTGGGGAGGGCTTCACTGAAACGGGGATGGTCATGCCCGTAGACTTAGTAACTTTACGAATTTATCACACCTAATTTCGTTATACATATGACTTACTACCTGGAAAAGGATACTGTGGGGGTAAGACACCAATGACACCAACGGGGGTGGGGGTTGGGAAGGGCGTGACAGAGAGAGAGAGAGAGAGAGAGAGAGAGAGTTAGAGAAAAAAGAGAGATAGAGAGAGAGAGAGAGAGAGAAAGGGGGAGAGAGAGAGAGAGTAGAGGGGTGTTAGTGAGGGAAAAAGAGAGAAAGAAGAGAGTGAGATGGAGAGAGAGAGAGAGAGAGAGAGAGAGAGGGTGTTTGGGAGAGAAGAAAGAAAGAAAGAGTGAGATGGAGAGGAAATGAGAGAGAGAGTGAAGGGGGTATTAGGAGGAGGAGGAGGAGAGGAGAGAGAGAGAGAGAGAGAGAGAGAGAGAGTGAAGGGGGTGTTAGGGAGGAGGAGGAGGAGGAGAGAGAGAGAGAGAGAGAGAGAGAGAGAGAAAGTTTATCGGTTGTCATTCAGAGTTATCCCGAGGAGGAATAGAAAGAAGAGAGGTTGGTCTGTTCAGTTGATAAAGAAGTAATTTATGATAAGGTTACGAACATGGAGTTCTTTGTGAAAGATTTTGAAATTCTTTGCGAATTGACAGCTGTAAGTAAATGAGAGCAAATATATTATTATTATTATTATTATTATTATTATTATTATTATTATTATTATTATTATTATTATTATTTAGAGGATGAGCCTCATTCATATGGAACAAGCCACAGTGGCCACTGACTTGAAATTCGAGCTTCCAAAGAATGCTGTGTTCATTAGGAAGTAAGGGAAGGCAAAAGGAAATACTGAATGGAGAGATCTAACTTATTAAAAAAATAATAATAAATGGATAAAAATATATCAAAATGCAGGGAGAATAGTTTTAGTGTAGTACAGCATTGCATCTTCTCTTGACTTTTCGAAGTTCCAATTGCACATCTCCAGGGAGACATTCCACAGTCCAGCGGTGTGAGGAATACGGGGCCTTAAGAATTGAGAGGTTCTACAGCGAGGCACATTTATTACATACTGGTGCTGCTGTTCAGCGAATCTGGTTACTCTTGACAGGTAAAGGGGACCAGGGATCAATAGTGAATGTGAAAGATCTCTGTTAAAATACAACTTATGGAAAAATGACAAACAAGAGACCATCCGTCGATGGTCCAAATCATAACTGCTAATATTAGGAACCAGAAACTTACCACCACGAACCACTCTATTTAAAAGAAATAAATCTCTGGCAGAAGCAGACATCCACATCTGATAACAGTGTTCTGGTGAAGGAAACACAAATGACCTAAAACAGGTTGCCTTGATTTTATCACTGTTAAAACTATTAGAATATGGAAGACCTTTAGGTGAGGGTATAAATGCTACTGTTGATGTTGGAAGGACGTAAGAGATTTATTCATTCAGGCATTTGTGAGTAAATGTAAAAGATGACGGTTGACTGATACACCTGTCGGTTCCCAAAAGCAAAGAAAATGTTAAGATAGTTGTCAAGGGTTTGGAAGAGAGTAGAATGTAATGACAGAACATGTTGGATGTAGGACTGGATAGCTGAGCAAACTCTCTTATATAGAATAAAAGTGCTGATGGTCAATGGACCAGAAATAAAAAACGAGAAATGAAGAGTTACGGAAAATATATTACAAGAATAGCGTCATAGATATAAAAAGGATATTCCAAAGTGCATTGATGTAGTTCGTCTGCACAGAGGGAATGAAGGTTAACATGTTGGTGCAAAGTGTGTACAGTATGATTGGAAAATTTCATGATTAAGAGAGACGTATCAAGTGATGGATTGGTTGATGGAAGAGGCATTAGAATGTAATGACCATAATATTCCGAAAGTGTTGAGAACGTTTTATTTATTTATTTGTTTATTTCTTACAAAAGTGCGTCGTTCACGAGCAACATTCTGTTCAGGGGAACTGTTCGCTGGTAAAAGTCGAAACTGAAGTAAATTACTTAGCTTTAACATTTTAGTTATGCCTTTCATTTAGCAGAACACTTTAGTGGCTGTACACGTGGTAAACATTTTATTTTAAAGAGGATCATTAGATGCACGTTGCTTCCTAAATTCATAAACATCAATGTTCCAGTAACATTCATAGGTATCGAGAGTAGAAACTTTCCTCTTATTTTGGTTTTTACACAATATATATATATATATATATATATATATATATATATATATATATATATATATATATATATATATATATATATATATATATATTATTTAGTAAACATAGTACTGAATAACTCGTTAAAATTCTGTAAAAGAAGAAAAATAAATAAAATGTGAGACTCGGCACTTTTTAAAAACAATGGGTAAAGCTCAGTTAGAGCCTCTTCACCCGATTTCCTTCATTACATAGAATCCTTTTGATACTTATTACACGAAACTTAATAAATTTCTAGGTCAATGAACTTATGACTGAAACTTCTCACTAAAAAAAAATGTACAAACATATTAATGAGAACAAGGACGTTTTTAATTGAACTTGCTTGGTGAAATCACGAAACTTTTAGAGAAAAAGAGATGAACTGTATTGATGAAACCAAAGCAATTCTAGCCTAAAAGGTGGAAAAATTAATTTTTATGGCTTTGTTTATATTTAGTTTTAATTTAAGTTTCCTAAACAGGTTGGATGTCCCTGTGAGATTTCAGTAGGAGAACCAGGTAAAAGAAAAAAAAAAAAAACAGCACTATTACATTGTACTTACGCTGTGAAAACTTGTGTGCTTGTGCTTACTTAATTTATATTATCAGATTCGTTTCTAATCTTACTTCCAGCTTTTAGCAAGCTACTGGCTGGAATCTGCAATTTACAAAGGCCTTGCATGATGCAGGAGCAAATTCTGAGCAAAGGCCGGCACTATTAGGTTCTTACCTGGCATACTTACTGTATTCCTTGTTCAGGGTCCAATCCAGGCGTCTAGCTGATGAACAGGGGTTGGGGATTCCTAATACAAACTGAGATTTTGACTCCAATTGATAGGTCAGGTAGGAACTTAATTAGAAAAACAGTTGGGCTAAAGACTGTACTTCAACAAGGAACTGTTGCAGATAAACACTTAGGTTTGTTTACATTAAATTGAATATATTTACAGTTAAACGCATCTATCAGAAGACTGGGGAATGATAGGGAGGTATAACATGGGTCTGCCACGTGATTAGATATTACAACACTTGTTCAGATATTGAAGAATCTATGAATAACCCTCTTGAAAGGGATCCTGAAGAACTGATTGCGGTGGCAAGGCCACTGCAAGGAGCACAAGACAAGCAGTTGTTTCTGCAGCTAGGAATACCGTCTGTAATTAGATAATGTCAGCGGTTACACGGGGATAATTATAACGATTTCGAGCAAATCGATGGTTGCACATATGGCACCAAGATAACTCGATTCTATTACAATATGCTTGCGTTAAAATTCACACCAAGCTAAGTGAGTCAGGTCCTTGTGATAACTCTCACACCAGAAAAGAAAATGAAAGTGTAATGAAGAGTAAAGATACGTGACTGTTTGAAAGAACCTCGAACCAGGACTTTACCTTATAACTGAGCAATGGAGAGCTTCGTCGAATTCCGCCAGGAAGGAGGATGAGTTCAATGGGAATGCACAGGTAATGTGACTGGGTGGTTGAAAGATGATCATGTGGGGGTCAGCTCAATAAGGAGCTTGCAAGGGGGGTGTGTGTCAGTCTGCGAGCGGTAGGATTCTGAGGTTGAGGCCAGATGTCTCTCGCCCTTTATGACCTCAGAGGCTTAATTTCTTACTCTTTGCAGATGGTGCTGGGGTCACAAGATGGTGATTCAGTCACGTGTCAAGATTCTCCATTTTCTATGTCAAGACCTTCCACATCCTGGTGACTTCTGGAAGCCCAGGTTTGCCAGCTTTTATGGGGGACTCAACCTTTCTGGTGGATTTCGGCAGGCTTCCGTCTCCATTCACCTTTTATCTGAAAAGAGGTAATTCAAGCAGTCACCAGGTCTTGGTAAAGATAAGCAGATGCACCAAAGGGGAGCATGGAGAAAAATTTAAGTAGGGGCTGAGCTTCTCACACCCTTCCTCAGTCAGTTATCAGTATGAAAATATTTAATTAAATTTGCAAGGCAGTTTCGAGGTTTGGAGTTTCTTAGGAAGTGGTTTCCCGCGTTACAATATGTATATATATATATATATATATATATATATATATATATATATATATATATATATATACACACACACACCATATACATAAGTTTCTGTAAGTACGTGACACTAGGTGAGAAAGTAGTGTTTTGCAGCATTCAGCCCATAAGTGAATGCCTGATCATTTTCAGACTCAGCACCGGGTGCCTGAACGAATGTCATCTTAGATACAACCATGTCAGTGGGACGTGGGTGAAAGTGCTCTTCAACATTTTGTCTTGAATATTCTGGAAGCTATGTCCAGTTAGAACCTGAATATGGGTGCTTCGTGTTTGTGTGTAATGAGTGATTTTTGGGGTAAGTGCTTGGGGCATCTGTAGAATGCCATACATGATTTTTGGAGCAACCAAAGTGAGAGTGTTAAGATGAGTATAAATTACATTACATTACACCATGATGTAAGTTCACATCATGGTGGCTTATCATTTTGTTATTGTTTCTTTATCATTTATTTTATGGTGTTGTGGAGTGTCACTGACTAAGTTGGTTTTAGTACTGAAGGGAGATGTTTCTCTCTACAGATGTTTCATGTGTAGACACACCTACATGTGAACATGGCTACTATGGAATAAAGCTACTTAACTGGTCACATAAAGACATAAAATTAGAATGGAGAATAATTAGTGACTGAAATGGGATGGGAATTAATCCCACACTTTATTATTATATAACTGTTAAATGTGTTTGGGAAGTGGTTCAGTAGCTTTTTATTATCATGCATATTTTTCATTTAACTTATCATTTGTTGGATTTACAAAATCAAGTATATTTTTCATAAACATTGTTTAATTTATACACCTACATGTAGGGTGTTTAGTATTCATGAGAGAGAGAGAGAGAGAGAGAGAGAGAGAGAGAGAGAAGAGACTGCACGGCATGGCTACCAACATTTCAGGTAATGCAATTGTCTACTGTTGTTATAATATATATATATATATATATATATATATATATATATATATATATATATATATATATATATATATATATATATATATATATATATATATATATATATGGAGCCTCAATGGCTCAGTCGGTAGAGCAGCAGCCTAGGACTTCGTAGAGGTCCGTGGCGCGGGTTCAAATCTGCAGCCGACTGGTCAGAGAAGGCGGACACTTTGCTATCCATGGAGATACCCCGGGATTACGTATGTAATCAACGGATAGGTTTGCTGAAAGCAAATGGGTGTTACAGACTAATACATACATAAACAAAGCCACTCCAACATCTTCTAAAAACATAACAGACACCTCACACGTCTCGAACTGTCGACCTAACCGGCCAGTTCTCCTCGCTGCTGGGAGAAAGGGAGCTGGGGATTGGTACGATACATGTACACATCGTTACCGGGGTCTAAGCGATGTCAGGCAGGGCAGACGATCGAGGCTACAGCCTACCCCAACGCCAAATCAAAGTCCTTCGAGAAGAAGGCATCGTGCTTACCCCGTATGAAAATGGGAAAAAGCACGTTAAAAAAGAAGAAGATATATATATATATATATATATATATATATATATATATATATATATATATATATATATATATATATATATATATATGTGTGTGTGTGTACCAGGGATCCCGGGTATCGTGAGTGTGCAGGATTGGAAACTTCTTCGAACGACATTTCCGTTAATTAGAGAGATGCTGACGGGTTGGTGACATTCAAGATTGCAACAAGGATTCTGGGAAAGTGATCTTGCGACTAGCGTGCATGTCGTTAGAACAACATTTGGCAGTTAGCTAATGGCAGTGAATCATTAAACAAACGCTTAGTCAATTACAGTGATTAGGGAAAAGCTTAGACAACATCACTGGCCCGCGAGAGGCTGTATCCTTAGAAGAACATTTGGCGGTGATTAGAGAAACGTTTAGTTGACGTCACTGACCCCGGGAGAAGTGGTATTTCCATTTTTAAGGGCAAACCAACCGCGATCCGTCAGCAGTTGGATCGAGGGCGACTAGGGATACCTACTGTATGTATGATGAATATACCTGTATGAAGCAAGAAAATGTATACTGGATGACGGATCTGTGTCGTCACTCTAAGTATGATGTGTTTTTGACCTCATATACTCCCAATAGTGCTTCGGAGAGAGAGAGACGTGGAGAAAAGGGCGGAGCGTACTGCGTCAGTGATACGAACAGACTTACGTATATGTTGTCATTCTCTCTCAAAACTGGGAACAACTCCCACAGACTTCAGTGCCCTTTCGTAAACAACAGACTTTCTCAAAACCAGGACTCTGAAAGCAGCTTTCTTGGGTGGAAAAGTGTAAAACCTTAAGTGATGATACAGAACTGAAACTTCATTCTTATTCTTCATTTCCCCACTATAATTTCTAAAAAAAACTTTAGTTAGTGACTTTAGTGTTCCTTCGGGTGAATTCCAAGTAAGACTAAGAATAGTACCCCCACATCACTCGTCCATTGCTACCTTAGTGCGTGTGTGTGTATGAAAGCTAGAGAGATAGAGGCATAGTACAGAAGAATCCGCAACAGAGCAGTCTTTGGTTTTGGTTTTTATGCCGCATAAGATGGGGAAAACAGAAAAAAAACCAATAACATTTATCCCGATCGACCGTGAAACCCCATAAAGCTCCCGTAGAATCTATCTACATTTTTCTAAAGACGTGACAGGGTTGGCGGGACGCGCCTGTTTTCTGTAATGACATACTGGGATGGCGGCTGTACCGCCACACATAAAATAATTTATTTTAACAATACAATTTCTTTTACTACCATATCATTTTCCTGGTGCTTATGCTACTAGTAATGATATTAATTAAATATTATTACTCTAGGAATTAATTATCGAAAAAATTTTAAACATATGATCAAGACAATTTGTCATTTTCATCAAACTGCCCAGGAACTTGGGAAACTCTCTCCTACCTGGTTTAGTTTCTATCTAAAGTCATATGTAAGTTGAGTGTCATAACGCACGTCGTACTTAAAACTACTCAATACTTAAAAAAAAAATTCAGTAAAGTTCTCATTTGACAGCTGCAGATCCAGTAACGGCACAAAAGTCATTATTACCTCAGTAGGATGCTATTATACTGAAAGTTACGGCGTTAAAAAATATATTCCACACAATGTGTTGCGTGCTGGTGATACGAAAATAATAATTATGGAGGCGTTTCCGCTGTAAAGTCATTTTTCTTAATGGTCCAAGCATTGATCTTGTGTATTTTCCAGATATTTAGAATGGAAAAAATGGGTAGAAGAAATAATTCCAAGGTTGTAAACCAAGAAGAGAGAGAGAGAGAGAGAGAGAGAGAGAGAGAGAGAGACTTACAAACAAAATCTTGTGCGGTTAATACTACTAAAACAAATAATAATAGCACATATATACAGATGTCCGAGGGTAAATAACAGTGATATTAATAACAGAGATAAGCAAATATATACTGAATCATATAAAACTGTTGTTGAGAAATCATACCCATCAATTTCCTCAACCTTCTACATTGCTTGACAAGCACACGGGCAGACACTATCCATTTGATTGCTCTTCCGCCAACTGATGGGAAGGGGATCTTTCCATCACCCACTCACCACTTAGCTTCCTGCCTCTTCTTCAAATGTCTTCAGATAGAGTATCGGGACAAGCAATTCAAGAATGGAGAAAAGGTATGGAAATGTATATCGAAAAATATGAATATTCAACAAAAGAATAGAATTGCTTGGCAGAGCTGAGCATATTTTCAGCTTAAGTTTTCTGTAAAAGGAAACTATTGAGATGGCTTTGTCTGTCCGTCAGCACTTTTTCTGTCTGCCCTCAGGTCTTCAAAACTACTGAGGCTAGAGGACTGCAAATTGGTATGCTGATAATCCACCCGCCAATCATCACACATACCAAATTGCAGCCCTCTGTCCTTAGTAGGT